>NC_135391.1:17197500-17370000 GCF_051989625.1 Stigmatopora argus
ACCCGATGGTGCAGTGATTCTTCCGCCTGACTTTGGTGCGGGCAGTTTGGGTTCGATTCCCACTTGGTGGCAGTGTGAGTGGTTGTCTGTCTCTTTGTGTGCCCTACGGCTGACTGGTGAGCAGTCTTGGGTGTAGTATAGCTTTCACCCGAAGACAGCTGGGTTAGGCTCCAGCAACTCCTGCAACCATTTTGAGGATGCACAGTATGGAACATGAATGAATGAATGTCGATTCGCTGCCATTCCTTCCATTTTAAATTGATTGGATGTCTATAGTTGTCTATGGCAGTCGAGTTAATACATTGCCAGGGCTTAGATAGAGCTTCAAAATTAGGGGTTTAAGACTCGAGCACAAAGACATGTCAGGCCAACCTTAGTATTTACTGATGTATCATTTGGCGAAAAGCAAAAGACATGCTTGCCATTGTTAGGTTAAACTTCATGACTCAAGGGTTCATCTCCAAAATTTCATACACAACTGATAACAGATGTTTGCTGTTCTTTGTACATGTTTGCGTATCCTAGGCGCACATATGCTGCAACACTGAATAAGACCATAAGGACCACAATGCTGCCAATGAAACCCACCTGCTGGGTTAAGCTTATGGCTCTCAGAAGGTTGAGCTGGAGCCTAACTTGCTCCTCGGGCATCTTCACTCTTCCCCGCGAGGAAAAGCCCCGGTCCCCGTCTTTCCTTGTGCATCCCAGAATCTACGGAAACGTCTTCTCCAATGTCAGTCACGGGAGGAAACGGTTCAGTTCATCTGTGGCAGCCATTGTTGATGCAGCCTGTGCCCCTGTACGACCATATCTGCGCTTAATGAGGCTGGACAAACCAATAGGTGCGTCTCATCACAATACTAGTTGTACATACCGTATTCATTCGGGTATAACGTGCAACATTTTGTACTAAAAATACTGAAGCAAAGTTTGGGTGCGCGTTATACACGAATCTCGGTGAATCACTGCTCTCTCGGTGAAAAAGTCCCTTCTGCAGCCGACAAGAGGAATAAAGAGAATTTTTGTTTTGTTTTCTACATCTTTTGATACTTCACCCACCTTAACGCTGACATTTACGGTAGTAGACGTCAAATCCACTCAAACTGGGAGGCCTGAAAGTGATCATTCAAAAGGCAAAGAATTTATTTTGGGTCACATCTTGTTGAATTTCAGCCATATTCAGGTCACTTCGTGTTGATTTGTGTGCCCGTTTTTGACAGGCACATGGCTGCTGTACCTCCCGTGCACGTGGAGCATCGCGCTGGCCGCCGAGCCGGGCTCCCTTCCGGACATAGGAATGCTAACCCTCTTCGCTACGGGTGCTGTGCTGATGCGAGGGGCCGGCTGCACCATCAACGACATGTGGGACAAAAACTTTGACCAAAAGGTACCGGGCGGGATGTTGGCCCTTTCTTGGATGACAGTTCACTTTTCTGATGCTTTTTATTTTCAAGGTGAGTCGGACGGCCACGCGGCCCATTGCTTGTGGGGACGTTTCCCATTTGCAGGCCTTGGTCTTCCTTGGAGGTCAGCTTTCGCTCGCTCTTGGGGTGCTCCTCTGTCTCAACTACTACAGGTATTGTACACCATGACCACACCTTTGTCATTTAACACAGTTATTAAAGGGCGGTACGCACAGTATGTTGTAATACACAACAGATTGTGTCAAACGCCTTTTTTAACTCACAATGGTGGTGCGTCCCGGGAGGTTAGTGGTTAGTGCGTCGGGCTCACAGGTTTAGGGTCCTGGGCTCGATCCCAGATCAGTCCTCCTGTGTGGAGTTTACATGTTCTCCCCGGGCTTGCGTGGGTTTTCTCTGTGTAATCTGGTTTCTTCCCACATTCCAAAAACATGCATGGTAGGCTGGTTGAGCACTCTATATTGCCCCAAGGTATGAGGGTGAGCGTGAATGTTTGTCCGTCTTCTCGTTTGATTGGCTGGCCACCATGCAGGGTGTAGTCCGACTGGTGCCCAAAGTCAGCTGGGATAGGCTCCAGCGCCCCCCGCGACCCTTGTGAGAATAAGCGTTTCGAAAATGAATGAATTCATAATGGTGCATTAACCAATTGTATTTCAGTTATATTCAGCTGAAACTACAAACAAATTCAAATTTACTGCTTAAGAACTTAACTCAACTCTTTTTCTGAACCACTTTATCCTCATTAGGGTCGCAGGAGTGCTGGAGCCTATCCCAGCTGACTCCGGGGCGGGGGACACCCTGAATCGGTGGCCAGCCAATCGCAGGGCACAAGGAGACGGACAACCATGCACATTCACACCCACACCTAGGGAAAATTTAGAGTGTCCAATCAGCTTACCATGCATGTTTTTGGAATGTGGAAGGAAACTGGAGTACCCAGAGGAAACCCACACAGAACATGCAAACCCCAGACGGATGGACATGACCTGGATTTGAACCCAGGACCCCTGAGCTGTGAGGCCGATGCGCTAACCACTTGCCCCACCGAGCCGCCATGCTTACAAACTGTTTACTTCAAATATTTACTAGTGTCTAGAGAACAAAAGGACCGCTTTCATAAAAATCACAGGGTGCGAAAGCCAATTTGAAATTCTTCCATTTTCATTTGTTAAAGAGAAGATCAGAATTGGATCGCTGTCAGACCCCCAGTCAAATTGGATTTAACAAGGAGTCGTCGCGTTTAGTGATTCTTTCTACCTCAATAGCGTAGTGATGCTGTAGGTAGGTTATAGCCATATTGCCTTGCAATGTCAGTCAACCACATGGCACTCTCTTATCTTCTGTTTTTCCTCGATGAATAACAGGACCCATTTAATCATTTCCCAAATCATCTTTCACTATCCAATTAAATGGAAATGTCAATTATCCATTCCAACAAAAAAGTATGACAAACAGTAAGGTGTGCTCTCCTTTAGAAGACACAAATACACATTTTCGTCTTTAGTTTCAATCATTACAATCACGATGACAATAATTGTAATATTAACTTTTTTTTCAGCTAGTTGTGTCTTTTTTTACTTGTTTTTTATAGCATTGCTTTGGGTGTCGCGTCTTTGCCTCTCGTGTTCACATATCCGCTGATGAAGAGGTTTACTTACTGGCCGCAGTTGGTGCTTGGTGAGAAGTTTTTTATCTCACACATTTTTATTCTTCTAATCATTCTTACATTGTTGCTTGTGTGGTTTGGAGGTCTTGTCTTCAACTGGGGGACGCTGCTGGGCTGGGCCGCTGTCAAGGGGGCCTGCGATTGGTCTGTGTGTCTCCCCCTCTACTTCTCCGGAGTCATGTGGACGCTCATCTACGATACCATTTACGCACATCAGGTGTTTGTTCGGGTTGAATGAATGTCAAACTAAATGTATTATTTTTGCAAATAATGTCAACGGGGACAGAAAATCTAACAGAGAGAGCAGAAAGCAAATGAAAAGATGAAATCAAAGTGGCTTGGAGGGAACATACAAACCAGACCGCATCTGTGTTCTTGCGGCTTAGGATAAGGAGGACGACATCAAGGTAGGCGTCAAGTCGACGGCGCTGAGGTTCGGGGAGCACACCAAACTTTGGTTGACGGGCTTCGCGGCAGCTTCCATAGGTGGACTGGTTGCGGTCGGGATCTCCAACGAGCAGACCCTTCCGTATTACGCCGCCCTCACCGCTGTCGCCCTTCACCTAGTGCGCCAAGTAAGCACATTATTTATTAGTCAAGTCAATTTTTGCATGAACCCAGGTACAGTGGTACCTTGAGATATGAGCTTAATGCGTTCCGGGAATAAGCTCGTTTGTTGATTTACTCGTATCTCAAATCAATGTTTCCCATAGAAATGAACTAAATAGAAATTAATTTGTTCCAACACTGAAAAAACACAAAAAAAACAGGGTATTGAAATGGAAAAACATTTTATTGGTTCTAATTCGCCATCTATTCACAGAGTAACAAATAACTAGCGGTTATGATGTTAAATAGTACTAAAATTAGACAGGTTTCACGGAGGAGAGAGAGGGAGGGACTTTTTGCACGGCAACGCGCTCGTAACATAACATAAACAAATTTAAATGAACTTTGATTATGATATAGACACACACACAAAAATAAGTTTAATCTAACCTTACACTAAACTTAATTCTAATTTTGTTTTACATTTTTATATCGTTCTTCTCCCGGTTTGGCTCTATTTGCCCCGCCTCCACCCTGACTTTCAGCTGCAGTTTTTAAAAGTAACCGATCGAGGGTTGTTTACTTTTGTCTTCCCTTCAAAATATTCCAAAAATGATGCACACACATGTCCTCACAATAGGATAACGCACGACCACTTGCCAACAAGAAGTATCGAGCAAGCTCCGCCATTCGCACTGACTAACGGGGGGAAAACACTGAAAAAAATGCAACGCTCCGCCCAGTGCTCGTAGAGACATTACACGAGGGATGAGGGAGTTGCGACGGGAAAGACAGTGCCCATGATGTTCTTACTCTTATCTCAAATTGCTCGTATGTCGGGGCACTCGTATGTCAAGGTATTACTGTATATGTATAGAGTCTGTACTATTCATTTTTATGTCAATTTTCTAGATTTATAGTCTGGACATGGACAAGCCAGAGGATTGCTGGAGGAAGTTTGTATCAAACAGAAACCTGGGACTTATACTACTATTAGGAATCATTGTTGGAAATCTGTGGAAACAGACACAATATCATGGAGAGCCGAGTGATTCTAATGCCGGCCCAGTGCCCTAGTTGTTAGCGCATCGGCCTCACACTTCTGTGATTGAGGCTTCGATCCGAGGTGTGTCCTCACTGTGTGAAGTTTGCATGTTCTCCCCGGGCTTGCGTGGGTTTTCTCCGGGTACTCCGGTTTCCTCCCACATCCCAAACACATGCATTGTAGGCTGCTTGAATACTATAAATTGCCCTTAGCTATTGGCGGGATAGCAGTCACCGGCGAAATATGAGCGTGACAGGCTGGCCAAAAAACCCCTTTGCGGGCACTTTTTCATCTTTCTGAAGCACTATGGCGGAGCCACTCCAGTGGTGAGTTCCTGATTTGTGTACCTTTGACCTTTGTTCGTCAGGGCATTGTGCACCAATCTGGTATCTTAGATGTGCAATCAGTGGAATGCAGTCAGGTGCTTCTTGTTTCAGCAGAAATCTGATTAGTTAAACTGTATGTGCTGCATCAGTTGGAACAAAAACCTATACCCACAGCGGCTCTCGAGGACCGGATTGCCCAGGTCTGGTCTATGGTGTAGTCTGCCTTTAACCTGGCGACAGCTGGGTTAGGCACCAGCAACCCTTTTGAGGATGGGCGGTATGGAAGATAAATGAATAAATAAGTTTTTGTCAAAATACCGCAATTCTAAAGTTTCCTACACTTATTTAAACATCATCTTTTGACCCCTGATTTGACAAAAACAGATTCAGTGTTTAATTGACTAGCTGAGAAGTGCACAGAATGTAGGCTGAATCTCTTGTGCAGGCCATACTCAATATTATTTTCTGAATTTGCTGCAGACTAAAAAATGGGCTCTTTGGACTCTAATGCAGACTTTCATTTCATAATTACAGTGGCACAGTGGTAAATCTTGTAATATCAAAACTTTATATTGCCACATGCCTTCCCCCCCCTCTTTCTTTGTGTGGTCCTAATGCTCCGTCGACTACCTTAAGTGCAAGTTGTCATTGAATGCAGCTTTAATAACCCCCAAAAAGTGGGACAATCAAGCTCTTTTCATGGGCTACTATTGTCTATCGTCAATAGCCCAATCTGCATTTGCAGCCTCTTGACTTTTTTTTTTCACGTGCACTTTGAATGACGAAATGGGCTATTAACATGCTTTCCCCCGTCGTTCTTGATTGGCACATGAAATTGACACTCTCCTTTCAATCCATCACTAATTGCGAGCGTATTTTCTCTTTTAATCGATACGATTTTGTCGTCTAATTGTGTCTCATTGTCTTGGGCTGGGTTTAAATGCAGCAGGGCGAGGGGTTTGGGGAGTTATTTTATTTTCAGGGGCGCCGGAAGTAAAATGTGCAAAAGGAGCCGCACTGTCTGTGCGTTATTACTGGCAAGCGGGCAAGCTCCAAAGGACAAAATATGGTGAGTGGCTTTGCTTTGAAAAGGAAGAAATAACCATTGAAAATGCAGTAAAAAAAATACTCGAGTGGGAAATAAAATAATTATTCTTAAATCATGCTCAAATTGTATTTGAACTGTTAAAAAAAACAACAACATTAATTTAAAAGATTGCAGTGATTTTGAGAGAGTCAGAATGTTTAAACTGTCACTCATTTTATCAGTTATTTTAGGGCTTAAATGAAAAAAAAAACCTTATTTTACCATTTTAAATCTTATGACATGAGTTTGCATTTTGTTACATGTGCTCAATATATGTTTACATTTAGACATTTATTTTTCACCTTTAACCCTTTCGAGGAAAGTGGTCACTACAGGGGACAGCTAGTATATTCAAAAGTTGACACTGAAGACTATTTTTGCTCTTATAAATGAATAAATAAATAAATATCAGACTTTATTATTGTGAAGTTATCACTCATATTGATTTGTTTTAGTTTAGTTCTAAATAAACTACCATATTTATGAATAAGCATATAAATTATTAAAATAATATTAAAACTAAATAAAATAAACAAGAATAAAAACAGAAATACATACACACTGGTTACAGTCCCAAGTAACAGTCTAAAGCTGATTTTTTCCCCAAGTAGGCTATTGATGTCAATCAATGTTCTATTCACTTAAATTGGGAGGAATGGCTTGGAACGCTCATCTATGAGTGTCAATGACAATGCTAGATGTCCAATTCATAATGCCTGGGACGGGTCGGCAAATGGCATCTGATGAGTTCAAAGAGTGTCCTGTAAGTGTTAAAAAATAATAATACAAATAATTGAAAAAAATGGAGCGTTTAGTGCATTGGCCTCACAGTTCTGGGGTTGATGGTTTGATCCCAGGTCGGTCCTCAATGTGTGGAGTTTGCATGTTTCCATAAATGTATAAGATTGTAAAACATATATTTTTATGTGCAGCATATACATGCATGTTAGGCTGGTTGAACACTCTAAATTGCCCCTAGGTATGAGTATGTACGTGAATGGTTGTCCGTCTCCTTGTGCCTTGCGATTGGCTGGCCATTCTGGGTGTCCCCTGCTGGGCACCCATAGTCATTTGGGACCTATCCCAGCACCCAGCTCCAGCACCCCCCCCCCCCCCCCCCCCCATCATTGAGAGGATAAGCTGTTTGGAAAATGAATCCATTTTATAAAGCATATGTTATACATAATTTCTATATAGATTTTATTTTAAATACAGTATTGTATGTTTAGTGTAGATTTTTTTCAAACATACTTTTATTTTAAAATTCCATCTTTTTTTAGTTATTTAGTTTTAATATTTTCTCGCCTTAGTAAAGCAATGTTTTCAATTTAACTACATATTTTAGAAAATGTCATTAATACATATGGCCTGTAAGATTTATTCATTCATTCATTTTCTGAAGCACTTTTTCCTCACTAGGGTCGCGGGGGGTGCTGGAGCCTATCCCAGCTGACTTTGGGCCAGAGGCGGGGGACAAAATGAGATTATATATATATATTATATACATACATATATATGTATGTGTGTATATATATATATGTATGTGTGTATATATATATGTGTATATATATGTATGTGTATATATATATATATATATATATATATATATATATATATATATATATATATACATATATGCATATATATACATATATGCATATATATATATATATATACATATATATATACATGTGTATATATACACATACGTATACAGAATACAAATTCATTTTATGGCGTACTTGATACATACGTATACTAGTTCTAACTACTCAACTGTCAACTGTCCGACCTTTGCGCCGCAGTACGAGCCGGAGGTGAAGCCCGAGGCCCGGGTGGCCAGCCCTCCGCAGGCCGCCTGTCGGTGCTTTCCTCCAGGGGCTGACGTGCCTCGACGGCGGCTGTGCGTCAGCTGCGGTGCGGACATCCACGACCGATACCTGCTCGAGGTCGGTCCACGTACGATGAATTTCACTGCTTGTGAAGGCATAATAATGGTATACTTTGTGTGTCAGGTAAACGAGCACCACTGGCATTTGGGCTGCCTTGAGTGCTCCGTCTGCAGGACTTCGCTTCGCCGGCAGAGCACTTGCTATGTCAAGAACAAACAAGTCTACTGCAAATTAGACTACTTTAGGTAAGACACAGCAACAAGCAAATGAGTTCCAGGGCCATCACAAACAATTCATTTTTAAGTTAACTCACTACCAATTATTTTTGTTGATAGCTCGACTTATTAGTTCTTATTGTGTTATATTTACCTCCACCACTAGGTGAAACCTACAGAAGTGGAGGTCATTTGTGTTTACGATAACCCATGATGGAATAAATATATTATCAAATTTGCAGGATATGAGGTGTTTGAATTTTGGGGTTACAGAGATCAGAAAAGAAATATTATGATAACTGTTAGACGTTAAGTTTTAGCATCTGACTCCAATTCCTAAATCTCGTCTAACAATGTTGCATATTCAGCATTGGAGGAGACAGACCGGGGTTTAGCGGGTTAATCCACAGATGATTTATTCTTGACAAATTGATCTATACAGAGCTCCGGGTCCCCCTCCCAAACATAAACCAGCTGAGCGTCTCTGTGCACAGTGGAGGATGAGAAAGACAATGCCCAAACCCGAGTTTGCCCAGTTATAATAATACAAATATGAATATTCATTAGCTGATTAACAATAAGATGGTGACTGGTCCATGACTGTCTTGAAAGGTGCCATCCTTCTTCGGATTTTCCACTGTCTGTCCACTCGCTTCCGTAACTCCGCTGGCCTTGGAGCTCCACTCCTTATCAGCTTGGCATTGTATGGAAGCTGTCTGTAATCAACCTCAAAAGAATCTCAGACAGAGAGCCTTTGTTCATTGTTCTCCAACAAAAATCAATAAAAGTCCGGGAAATTTGCAGCTTTTCTTTAGCCTAATAATTACTAGGGCATCAAGTATGACTAAATAGTAATTCGCAGTTTGTATTTAGGGAATTTGAGCAACGATTTAAATGGTAATTATCAATAACCTTCCGGGCGACCAAAAGACCGGCGGCCAAAAGATCGGCGACCAATCGTCCGTGTACCAGTATATCAGCCCTGTCACCCGTAAATGAAAACATCTGGGGGCTTTTCAGTACACTTAGTAGTAGTAGACTTGTAGAATAAATGGAGGTATTTTTTTGAGCAACGTACTGATGTGTTGCAGCAGGTTTGGCAGCCGGTGTGCGCAGTGCGGGCGTCAGGTGCACGCCAGCGACTGGGTACGGCGTGCGCGGGACAGCGTCTACCACCTGGCCTGCTTCGCCTGCTTCTCTTGCAAACGCCAGCTCTCCACGGGAGAGGAGTTTGGCCTGCTGGAGGGCAGGGTGCTCTGCCGCCTCCACTATGACGCTGTCGTCGACAACCTGCGCCAGGCTGCCAGAAATGGTACATTCAGAATATGAATATGATCTAAATACATTTTGCAAAGTAAAAGCCAATGTTTTGTAATATCTTCCTTAAATGGCATATCCATGTCATTTCATCAAAGACTACAGGAATTGGAAAATATATTTATTCTTATTCTGTTAATTCTTCATTCATCCAGTTCCCAACTGCTGAAGCTCCAGCTACTACCGTATTTTCTCGCATATAAGCCGCATTTGTAACAAAAAAAAATGATGACTGAATCAAGGGTAAGGCTTATATGCGCACAAGACTTACAGCGTTGCTATACTCTTTTTCACCAGTATATGTCTGCAAATTAACATTTATTATTTGTGGTTATTTTCTGTTTTGCAGTAAGCAAACAACCATTACTGGATGAATTACTAACTTCCTTATGATATTGGCCCTAATAATGTGCTTTTGATTCATACAGTATCTCAGAAATATAACGTGCGATGATTAATATTTTCCCTTCAAAGTAACACATTTGCACTCCCTATTTTAACCATGAATATGGAGATTTTAAGGCAATTTTAAGGGTGTGTCTTAGACGCGGCGGCGGCTTATATGCGAGAAAATATGGTAATTGGTTACTATCCAATTGCAGGGCAAAAGGATACGGACAAGCATTTACGCTCAAACTCTTACCTAGGGTCAATTTCGAGTGTTAAACCAGTCTACCCCGCATGTTTTTGGGCTGTGGCAGGAAACTGGAGCACCCGGAGAAAACCCTCGCAGGCACAGGGAGAACATGCAAATTCCATACAGGAAAACTAGCCCCCACCAGGGATTGAAGCCTCAATTTTAGAACTAGGAGGCAGACATTCTAACCACTTTAGCACTTGTCTGTCTGAAATTCTTCAAAGAGAAATCTTTGAAAAAACATTTCGATTTTTTTCTTTTTAGGAAAAACTTTAATAAAAAAAAGATAGATACGAACAGTTTAACCTTTTTCTAATTTCACATTCATTTTCCTCCCAAATTTTGATTTTTAAACAATAAAGAGAAAGGAAAGAGAATATTTACTTGACCCAAAATTTGATTTTTAAACAATAAAGAGAAATGAAAGAGAATATTTACTTATCCCAAAATTTGATTTTTAAACAATAGAGAAATGAAACAGAATATTTACTTGTTTTTTAACACAAAATAGACTAAAAATATGATAATATAAAAAAAGTCTATAACGCTATGTTGTTTAAAAAAAAAGTCAAGTTGCTTTCATTTATTTTGTTTTGGTAATTACATTAATGTTAAAAAAGGCTATTTTATTATGTACAAAAATAAGACATTTTTGCAACCTAGAGGTTTAAAAAAGGAAGGATTGATTTGGTTCTCCGTAATTAGCTTCCACTGATGCCGCAAGAGCCGTCCAATCTATTTTGAATGGCAGGGCAAATTCAAATTGGATATTTCAATGCCAACCATCGCATTTTCTAAATCTGACAATCAGTTGACTTGGGTTTCACTGCAGGAACAGGCCTGACCCTTGAGGGGGCCCTGCCCTGTGACCATGACTGCCAACCCAAGCCCACCAAGAGAGCACGGACATCATTCACGGCAGAGCAGCTGCAGGTAGGCCCAACCCGGGGTCCTATCTTACTTTTTATTGTTCAAGCTACTTCAAATTAAGCCTATGAAACACATTATTCACGTTACGGTATTTCACGTTAGTATAATGGAATTGTGGCAGCAATTTAACACCAAACTATCTCACTGCTCTTTCATGAAAATATCCGTCTTTTTTCAGGTGATGCAGAGCCACTTTGCCCGAGACAACAACCCTGATGCAGTAACGCTGGAGAAAGTGGCGGCAATTACAGGACTAAGTCGGCGGGTCATACAGGTACCAACCTTCACTGTAACTCAGTGGTCCTCAAACTATTCCAGAAAGGGCCGCAATGGGTGCGGGTTTTCGTTCCAACCTGTAAGAGGAAACCTTTCCACCAATCTGGTATCCTAGAAGTGCAATCAGTGGATTGCAGTCAGGTGCTTCTTTTTTCAGCAGAAACCTCATTGGTTAAACTGTTTGTGTTGGATCGATTGGAACAAAAACCTGCACCCACAGTGGCCCTCGAGGACCGGTTTGGAGACCTCTCCTGTAACTGGTTAAAGCGGCTATATGATGCGGGATTGGTGGCAGGTTTGGTTCCAAAATTGCCGCGCTCGACACAAAAAGCAGCCACCAATTGCTCCGCCCTCTATCAGTGGATTTCCCCGTCAAAGCTCCTCCTCCTTCTCTTCCACTTTCCTGAGGGATGACCACAACCAATTGTCTCCCTTCACCAGCCAGGGCAGACCTCTATACATGGAAAGTAATACATTTTATGGGGCTACTGCTACCTACTTACTACTCTTTCGCCATTCTTTGTTAATGATTAAAAAATAGAGATCGACCGATTATCGCCGCCGATATTTGGCAGTTCGACGTATATAAGGCTTTTTTTTTAAATCCGAACAGCCGATATGAAGACATCGATTTGAAAGTGGGTTATT
Source organism: Stigmatopora argus (assembly GCF_051989625.1). Taxonomy (NCBI): domain Eukaryota; kingdom Metazoa; phylum Chordata; class Actinopteri; order Syngnathiformes; family Syngnathidae; genus Stigmatopora; species Stigmatopora argus. The sequence continues at coordinate 17,209,510 of NC_135391.1, forward strand.
TTGGCTCAGATGCAGCTACACTTTGTTTCTCTCTCCTGCCTGCTGTTTCATGCTCCATTCACAGTTACACCTATTATAAACGGTACTCGGCCGTTTAGTCGCCGGACTTTTGGTCGCCGGACTTTTGGTCGCCGGACTTTTGGTCGCCGGACTTTTGGTCGCCGGACTTTCTGTCGCCGGACTTTTGGTCGCCGGACGTTTGGTCGCCGGACGTTTGGTCGCCGGACGTTTGGTCGCCCGGAAGGTTATTGATAATTACCATTTAAAAATGTTGCTCAAATTCCCTAAATACAAACTGTGAATTATTATTTAGTCATACTTAATGCCCTATTAATTATTAGGCTAAAGAAAAGCTCCAAATTTCCCGTACTTTTATTGTGTTTTGTTGGAGAACTTGTTAAGACCCTGACTGACGTCCCTTCCTAAGGGGACAACTCATGTACATACAAACTCTTATACACTCACACGTCCGCTCAGTGAAACTGCTCAGGGCCATTGTTGGCTTTTATTGATGCGTAGACCGTGTTGTTTTACCTTGTTTTGTCGCCGGACTTTTGGTCGCCTGTTGTTTGGGTCCGGGCGACCAAACGTCCGGCGACCAAACGTCCGGCGACCAAACATCCAGTCACGATCATAAACTACCTGTCACAGCTGCTCAGTAAGGAATCATTTATCTTAAACATATCAAGAGACTTGCTGCAACTATGCTTCAATTCGGTGTCCTTTGTTGGTAAAGAGACACGTCTTAGCTGTCCTTTCTCCGAAATTAGAGCGGAGTTATCGGGTTTCTCTAACTACTACATCGGTCCTGAAAAAACTAAATCGGTCGATCTCTACAAGAAAAATACTAGCTGTAATGGAGGCCCATTTCTGTTGTCTGTAGGTCATCACATCACAGCAGTTGCAGCCCACCCGGGGCTTCCTCTCTCGCGACTGCCCATCAGCCGCTAAAATCCTGCATCCACTCTCCTACGATAATATGTAGTAGTATATTCCAACAATAGATATTTATTTATTTTGATATTTACTTTTTTGTTTTTGTTTTTACTGACAACTTAACTTCAATAAATACATGCGTATATGCTAATTGATTAAATGTGTTCCCAATGCATTTACTGCCATTGACAACAATCAATGCCCGATTCATTTAAACTGGGAGGGCTGGCTGTGAATGCTGGCATCTTAGTGCCATGACGTCCAATCCATTTTGACTGGGATGGGCGAATGAACAAAATCAAAATATCGATGTCAAAATGCATTAGACCTCTACGCAATGGCAGCCAATGATTTAAACATGGTATCATATTACAGTGCTTTTTGTTTTATGTCTTCATTTCAAGATTTATTTAAATTATGTTTTTATTTAATTATTCATTAATATATTTATTTTATCTATTAATTTTTCAGTATTTATGTCATTTCTAAATTTGTTGTTTTTATTTATTTGTTACAAAAGGTATACGATCTTTTATTTTTTCATTGTTATTATTTGTGATTGGCTGGTCACCAATTCATAATTTGGAGTTGTTTAGATTTGTGTTTATGTGCATGTGTTCGTGTGCTTTGTCTGTTAGCTTCCTCCTCACACTTCCTGCGTGAATAGAAAACGTTTTTTCATGCTTGTTATTCATTTCAACACATTATTAAATCATTTTCTTATCATTTCTCTCATTTTTGGGTGTCTTGAAGCATTAGTTGGTAGTTTTTTGAGGACCATAGAATAAATTTGAGAATTTACATATAATATATTGTTCTATATTTATGAAAAATCCATGTCAGAAAACAAGTTCTGGAATCAATTAATCAAAGAATTAAAAAGAGCTACCACTGAATTTATTGTGTTTCTATATATTATTTAGTCATTTCTCTATCCTACTTGTTTTTACTTCATTCATTTTCCAAACTGCTATTCCTCACAAGGATCACAGGGGTGGTGGAGCCTAACTTAACTTTCAAATAGTGGAGGCATGAAATTTCAAAACAGAGGAGGATTTTGACATTTTTTCCCATTCGGCTACAGCCAATCATCTATTTCCTATCTATTACCCTTTGAAACATTTTTGTCTTGTTGGCACAAAAACATGACAAAACACATTCAGCGTCTTGTGCATTTGTGTCAAATAGCTTCAGGTAAACAATTGCTTTGATGTAAATGGATACTGAGTAAAGTCGTAAAGACTTCCTGCATGCATTATTACCACCAATTTTGCCCAATCTATACATCTAAATTACATTGATTGATTCGACATTGTTTAGCGCTTGTAGCAACAGGCTACACTTGTCGCACTGATCAATAAGACACTTTGGTGTATTTTAACTCGTTTTTCTTTGCTTTAAATCAATGGGAAAAGAACAATATTATCAGACATTTTTGTTTCTTCTTTTATACACAATCGTGTTCCACTTTGAAGTGAGAAGGGGACTTAAAAAAATCAAGGCTCCATCCTATCTGAATCACAGACTGATGTTAATTATATTTTGGCCATGAATACCTATTAAATAATTCCAAATTGTCTGTCATATTCCTTTCATTGCTTTTCCCCTGGTTGTGCTGCTTCCAGATGTGCGTTTTCATATTTAAGCATCTAACCAACCTGGTTGAGTGCCTATGTCTCCTTGGTCATCCAGGGTTTTTGGTTAGGAAAAACCTGCATTTGTTTATTTATAGTGACGTTGTCCATGCAGTTTTTGATATAGGAAAGTACAACGTCCGTATAGTCCTGGAGGTTGTCGTGTTCGAAAAGTTCCCAGTTGGTGCGGGAAAAACAGTCCTGCAGCTGAGAAAGGGCGTCCTTGGGCCAAGTTTTTATTGTCTTTATTTGTGGCCTTGTTAACCTCTGGAGTGGAGTGTATGCTGGGGTGAGGGCTAGACAGAGGTGATCTGATCCAGCTAGGTGAGGGAGGGAAGTGGCTTTGTAAGCATGTTTGATGTTAGAATAAACATGGTCAAGAGTATTGTCTCCCCTCGTGTGACATTTTACGTATTGGATAAACTTAGGTAGAACAGTCTTTAAACACTCTTTGTTGAAGTCACCAGCAACAATAAAGACTCCATCGGGATGGTCAAGCTGTTATCCCAGCTGACTTTGGTCCAGAGGCGGGGGACACCCTGAAACGGTGGCCAGCCAATCGCAGGGCACAAGGAGACAAACAACCATTCACGCTCACACTCATACCTGGGTGCAATTTAGTGTCCAATCAGCCTACCATGCATGTCCTTGGAATGTGGGAGGAAACCTGTAGCTGCAGTAAAGGTTTTATAGGCATAAAATAGTTATTGAGGCTGAGATTGATTCAGATGTGTGAAATGCACCACCCACCACTCCCACACACACCGACCCCCCCCCCCCCCCACCCCCCCCCCCACCCCCCCCCCCACACACACACACACAGTGGTGCACACACACTGGTGCACACACACGAGCCTTTACCTTGACTGTGTCTTCCTGTGTGCACCCTCGCAGCCAACACACAGTGCATATAGAAACTCCACGTGGAAGTTATCCATCACTCTTTTTCTTTGCGGCTCCCCACAAAGCCCCTCAGCGTCACCTCATCACATCTGTCAAAACATTTCTGGCAGTAGCGGGCCGTCTGCTGGCCTAAGAAATAGCTGAATCATATATTATATTTTGTCCATCAATACTTATTAAACAATTCCAAATTGTCTGTTAGCTTCCTTTCATTCCGCTGGTTGCACTGCTTCCAGATGTGTTTTCATATTGAAGCATTTAACCAATTACATTTCAGCCATTATTTGTTGCCAGGGTCAGAAATTTGCCTCAACGCCTTCACAATCAGAACTGCGGGCTCTGCTGCATTAAACAAGCGTCGATAAGAATGTTGCTTTAACCAATCAGAATTCGATTTGGTGACACCAAGGCCATTTCGCAGGCATAGGGATACCTCATCGCTTTCACCAACTATGATTGGCTAGTAGGCGGACCAAAGCCAAAGTGAGCCAGCCAGAGATCGCAAACTCCACCCACAATGGCCGACGGAGGAAAACAAATGGATTTGGTTGCAGATTGCTCACAAAGCTATTTTCCAGACGGACTTTTCCAGAAAAAGATGGACATCATTAAGAAAGGGCGGTCAACTCCGAAGCTAGCAAGCCTGTTACAGCCGGGAAAAGGGTGTGTCCGCCAGTTTCAGTGCGCTAACTACGAGAGAGCTACCAAACTGTATTTGGAGCGAGCTGCACAAGCAAATATATTGTGGTGTTGATTTAAAGCCATTTTCAAGACGGACTATGCCAGAAATATGACAGGACAGGCTCGACTTTCATCATTAGCTTCGATGGCGATAGAAAAGAAGGAAGAAAGGAGGATGGATATTGTGTACAGTTAAAAATGATTTTTGGTGAGTAAAATATGGCTATATTCCTAAATAATATTTCAATTGTGGGCCCGGGTCTGATATCTGAAAAGCTCCAGTGTTTGTATTTAATCACTAAATGCGGCTAGGAAGTGGATTTTACCCCATTGGAGTGCAATTTTAGCCATTTCGCCATTGACGTCCATCGCTGTCTTTTCCCGGGGAAATCACCCCCTGGCCTGGTTGTAATGTCTCAAAAGCTCCAGTATTTGTATTAAATCAATAAATTCTCCTAGGAAGTGGATTTTACCCCATTTAGTGCATTTTTTGCTGTTTTGCGTATGGACATATATGGACGTTTCGACGTTCATCGCTCTTTTTCCCGGGGAAATGATACTCCGGCCCTGGTTCTGATGTCTAAAAAGCTCCAGTATTTGTATTTAATCAATAAATGCGGGTTTCGGCTGGATTTTACCCCATGTTCGGGCAATGTTTGCCCGTACGCCATTGACGTTCATCGCTGTCTTTTCCCGGGAAAATCACCCCCCCCTGGCCTGGTTTTAATGTCTGAAAAGCTCCAGTATTTGTATTCAATCATTAAATGCTGCTAGGAAATGGATTTTACCCCATTTTTATGCATTGATGTATTGATTATTTTTTTATGTGTCGCAGCTGTAGGTAGATGCAGTAGAGGTTTTATAGCCATAAAATACTTTTTGAGGGTTGGATTGATTCGTTGAAGGTGCTACGAGAAAATGCACGGAGCGCCACTGATTTCTGGCAAACTTTTCAATGCCCCCAACGGCCCCTCCTTGCCACCCACTTTCGCACACTTCCTGTATTGATGCAAGGTTTGCGGGTCAGACCACCTCCCAATTTACTGGACCCCCCCCCCCAGCTTAAATTCAGCCAACATTCTCTTGCAGCTCAGCTCTAAAACTAGATGGAACTTGTCTTTTATACATTGTCTCTCCATTAGCTCAAGAGCACAATTGGGACGCAATACTTTATGATTGCCCTGTTACACATTACTACCCTTGGCTCCACCAGTTTTACCAAAAAGGCATAGCAAAATTAAACACATGACTCCATTATAGAAATCAGACATAACAATACAGTCACATAGCGCACGTACGTTTGCAATTTTTGGGATAAAGTTTCACAAAAGAGCACTGAAATACATTTTCGATGAGTATCATTTATTCAACCTATTAACAGTACACGAGAAACTTTTTGCAAACAACAAAAAACTGAACTTCAATTAAAAAAAAAAAAAAATCAAGGTACACCAAACCTTGGCTTGGAGAGTTCCAACATTTCAGAGACAAACTTTTCATCGTCTTCCAGCGCTTTGGTGTACATGAGTTGCATGTGGCTTTCCAAGTCCTTTATTAAATCCTGCGAAACGGCGGCAATAACAATACAGTAATTGAGAAGGACTCTTGGTTACTTAAGGAAATAAAACGGGGCCAGCTCTTCAGTAATTACCTCCATGGCCGACAGGTGGGCTGCGGCTTTGGTGAACACGATCGTGAGGTTGTTGGCCACCATACGTCTCTCCTCATTTGACTCCAGCACCACCAGGTGGTACCTCAATTTATACAAGTCAAATTTAGAGATACAGTAATACCTCGACATACAAGTGCCCCAACATACGAGCAATTTGAGATAAGAGTAAAATTTCGAGCAAATATTTATCTTGAGATACGAGACAAATTTTGACAAACGAGCATACAGCGGACCCCACAGATGCCCAATTGTCAAAAACACAAAGTAAGTCTGCCCTCACTAAAATAATGTTGACTATTTACATTGGCACTGCTTAACAGTGTCAGACAAGAATGTTTCCAATATTTACAAATGAATGCTTCTTTGAAAATCACCAACCTAGAGGAGACCAGGTTTCGAAGTGATCTCAGTGCTGTAATAAATCAAGTGTCTTTCATGCCATCCACTCACTGTTGTTGCAGCGACTTATTCTGCTGCATGGCTTCATCGTAACCGCAGTTGACCTTCTCCTCCAGAAAATTGAATTTGCTTTCGACCATATCCACTTCATTCGCCCATTCTTGTTCCTCTCGAGCAATCTCCTGCAAGCGGGAACGACAAATTGATCAGTGCTTCTTATTAGGGGCAGCCCTAGTTTTTATAGGTGGTGTCGCATGGGAACCAGGTCTCACCATCAGCGAAGATAAGATTACACAATTTCTCTGGTTTAGTAAAAATCTTTTGAACAATAATTGTCCCCCTCTGCTACCAACCAATCCCCACTGTTGTTCATCATATAGCCTCGCAAAGTTCTACTTTTTCTTGTTCTTTCAGTCATGACCCACAGCCCGTGACCACAGATGAGTGTAGAAACGAAGATCAACCGTTAAACATAGAGCTTTCTCTTTGGTTTGAACTTTTAATTTTTTTTTTTAAACAAAGCAAATTGATAAAAAGGTGCAATAGTTGGTTCCACAGGCAGTTAAAGCAATTAGCAAATCTTACCACTTTCATTTTCAAAATAGTCATCTATGGAAGTAACAGTGAACAACTTAAGTGTGTAGGCTGTTTAGTACAAGGACACCTATTCGTACCTTCTGGACGGCATCCCAGTGTTCGTCCAACTTGCGGATCTGCTCTCTCAGATCCTTCAGGTCAACTTCCTTGTCCAAAATGTTTATGTTCACCTAAAACAGGAGCAAAGGCGCGTTCACTTTAGGGTTCTCCAATCAAAAAAGAGGTGCATCATCCTCAGCAAATCTCCCAGAAACAGTGGAAGAGGAAGTACAGTAATCCCTCGATTATCACGGTTAATGTAGACCAGACATGGCCGCGATAAACAAAAAACTGTGAAGTAGGGTCACCTCTATTAAAAAAAAAAAAAAAAATCGGGTAAAATTTATTTATTTATTTATTTTACTTCAGTTCTAGTAGCAAGCGGAGGACAGAGGAGTGGCTTCCTTTTGCGAGTTTCAGCGTGGATTTTCATTTTTTATGAACTTACAAATGAAAAATCCACGATGTAGTGAAACCACGAAAGTTGAAGCCACGATATTTGGGGGATTACTGTACTGTCAACAACACCAAAAGGAGAACCTTCTGGAAGCTAATCAGTTGGTGCAAGAGTGGTAATGTCTGGTGCATGTAAATCTTTTAGTATAAGGTGACTTCAAAAAGTAAAGATTACTATGTCCAGCGACAATAAAAAAGCGAGGGAAACAAAAGCCAACATTGTTGTGTCTTCATTAAAAAAAACGTGTTTATATCAGTAAAAGAGAAATATAGGTGTGTACTTGGAGAGGCCATGAGAAACAGTTTTTGTCACCTGTTCGACAGACTCCTCCAGGTTGAACTTGGCACTGGACAGTTTGCTGCGCTCATCCTCCATATCACTTAGCAGTTTTCTCAAAAGATTCTACAGTGAGACACACAAACTGGTCAAGATTCAAGCAAAAATATCTCAGTGGAATAAATCGATCGATTACCTGTTTCTGTGGCTTGAGTTGCATGTTCCCTGGGCCATTTTCAAAAGGCCTGAGTTCAAAGTCATGCCCACAGGCATTCTCTGCAGACATCGGAATCAGCTTCAGCTTGCGGGCCAATTTGTGGTAGTCGTTAAGCTTCGACTCAACCTGGAACGTGTTCATAGGAAAAGATGCAGGTTTTTTTGTAATCGACAGCATGTCACAACTTGAATGGCCAATGTAAACTAGTAATAAAAAAATTACCGTAGGCAGCTATTTATTAGCGTATTCAATTCTTTAGCATTGGTTCAGGTAAAAATGGGTGTTGAAGTAGAAAAAAAAATCCATTCAATTCAACTTTGTTTATAGAGGAAAGAAACATAGCTTTAAAAAGTTCCGTACATAAAACTTAACAACCCATGAATAAAACAGCAGATATGTTTCAGGTCATATCTGCGCTGGGCAAATGAAGTGGCTAGCTCGCATCTATAAACTGAAATAATGACAGTTATCACCTCAATTCCTAATTTCCATAGTCACTGAACAGGAATACCTTCTCCTTTAATTTGGCCAGCGTTATTTCTTCGCTCCACTGGTGCTGTTGGGCTTGTTCTAGAGACTTGCCATGATTAGTGACGGCTTGTTGGAGCTCCTGTTTTTCTTGGTTGATCCTCTCTATGTCGGCAGGCGTGTACTTTTGGTTCTGCCGAACCTTTTGCAGCTCACATTGCTCAACCTTCAGGGACTCCAGACTGCTGGCTGCAGAGAACAGAACAATTCAAAAATACATATTTAGGTGAGGCAAAGCACTTCTGCTATCTCTTCCAATTGGAACAAAGTAGTCTTATTCCAATTTACTGGAAGTCCAACCAGTGAGCTGAGCGCTCTCGTTCCGCGGATGAATGCACTGATTTTTCTTTGTCGCTCGACAAAGCCACAGCCTTTCCTTTTCCACATAATTCAAAATAAGCGTGGATGCTTTGCAATTTAGCTGTACATAAAAATTCAGGAAGAATCCGTTCATAAAAATAACAGTCTCCCATGTCACGCTGAATTTTTAAGTAAATGAGCACCCTCTGCTGCTATATGAGGGGGGAAAGGGTATTTTTGGGGGTAAAACCACTTTGCTTTCTGTTTACCAGCATGGTTTAACTCATCATCCAGCTCCAGGGACTTTTTCTCTATGTTTGTTTGGTAGCCTTCCACATCAGCACGATAGTCGCGCAACTTCTGAAGGTCTGACTGCATTCTCATAATCTCCATCCTTTTGGATTCGAGACGGTCCTGTGGAGAAAGAGAGATGCATTTGCCGATCGTCTTGATAAAATAGTCAGAGGCCAACAGCAAATGATCTTATGTTCATTGGTAACTAAATACTCGATGGCACACCCCATACATGAAATTTAAGTTGGATGCAAAGTCACAATCACAAAACCTTTTGGTTTTCCTTCTCCAGTCGGTCAACATCATCCATTAGCATTCTGTGCTTCTCCTCCATTACAGCCAGCATATCTTCATCATAATTGCAAATCTTCTCTGTGAATCCATGCACAAAACACACAGGGAACAATTGTACCAACACAGGCACAAAAAGAGGAAAATACAAAGGACAGAGAAAACACAATGGCATTCCAGCTTTCTCAAATATACTGAACTTCATCTAATTGCTCAACTGGAACTTACTCAATTCAGCGGAAAAGGCTTCATCGTCCTCCTCGTAGGTGTCCACGCCTTGCATGTATTTTTCATATGTGCTTGCTGTATAGTTGAGAAAGAGCTGCAGGCAGAAGAATTTGTGAGATGCCCAGCCAAGATGTTAGCACACAGAGAGATCTTGAAAGTACCCTATTGTAATCTGCACTGTCATCAATGTCTTCGCTATCTTCGCAGAAGTCTCTGAAGAGGAGATCCTGCTGATTTATGCCTGAGAAGATCTGGTGACACAATAATTCCTGTTCTCTCAATCTTTTTCTAGAAACATCTCATGCAATTACTTTTACATAGGAAACATTTTTCAATGCCAAAGGGGCTGTAGCTTACCTTGGTGGTGTCAATTAACCACATAAGGGCACCCAGGGCCTGAGGCCATGTGTGGGGAGCACCCACTGAATACATGGAGGACTTGGACAGCACAAAAGGATATCTGAAACAGAAACACAGAGATAGATAGAATACATAGTTAGCAAAAGTTGATATTATTGAACATGTTAGATCACAACTTAAAACACTTCACAGATGCCCAATTGTCAAAATACCCTAAGGATTAAGAGGTGCAGCATACTTAAACAGACCTTAGGATCAATCGAACAAGTGCTTGGATAGCACTAAGTTGGGTGGGATGGGGTAAAGGACACGGAAATGAAACATAATTGCGGCACACGTTTCAAGTGTCCAAGATCAACACATTACTTAACGAGCAGATCTCATAGGTTAAATTCATCGGCATATCTTAGAGAGGAACTGTTTGAAGTAAAAAGGTTCTTTAGTAACCCAAGTGACTTGAGGAGAGCTGGAACTTCTTCCTCCACTTTGCAGTTTGGCATTTCAAAAGTGGGGTCCAGCTGACGATAGATGAACTCAAAGATCTTGACAAACTCCTTTGTGGAAGGTGACTGTAAGGTCTTGAATGCCACATTGTAGCTCCGCTCTGACAGGAACTAAATTGCAAAGGAAAAGCAAATAATAAATGGACAGTCTACTAATTTAACAAGATACTACAGTACAATCATTTATTTGTTCAGCTTATTCTACAGTACTATGATATTTGTGATTGCCTACATTTGGGGATTACGCTACTTTAAATATTAAAGGAAAAACATTCCATAAATATAATGTGACATACATTAAATTATTCAATGAATCAAGAATGATAGCACATGTACACAGCTCACCCAAATAGCCGCAGGGCCAGTGTCAAGATTTCATTGATGTGATTGTAACGGCAGGTCTAGAATGCCCCAAGCCCCAAAAAAATGCAAGGGCAAACTAAGCGCACACTAAATACGTATAGTACCCATTAACCCTTGGTACTCGGTTGTTTGGTCGCCGGTCTTTTGGTCGCCCGGAAGGTTATTGATAATTACAATTTAAATCGTTGCTCAAATTCCCTAAATACAAACTGCGAATTATTATTTAGTCATACTTAATGCCCTATTAATTATTAGGCTAAAGAAAAGCTCCAAATTTCCCGCACTTTTATTGTGTTTTGTTGGAGAACTTGTTAAGACCCTGACTGACGTCCCTTCCTAAGGGGACAACTCATGTACATACAAACTCTTATACACTCACACGTCCGCTCAGTGAAACTGCTCAGGGCCTTTGTTGGCTTTTATTGATGCGTAGACCGTGTTGTTTTACCTTGTTTTGTCGCCAGTCTTTTGGTCACCCGTTGTTTGGGTCCGGGCGACCAAAAGACCGCACACGTTAACCGTTTATAGTACACATTTAATGGCTCCCAATGACTGCACTAGACGGCCAATGCATTTTGACTGGGAGGGGCTAGCAGCATCAATGGCATTGAAAAGATGAGCATTCGCAGCCAGTACTCCCAAAATGAATTGAAAGTCTGTTTTTATCAAACGCAGGTAATGAGTTGCTGTTTAAAAAAAATTAAAAAAATGTTGTTGGGGCTCTGAACTGAACTATAATTTGATTAGTGGTACCTTCGTTCCGGGACTGAGCTCGTATGTCGATTTACTCGTAACTAAAATAAACGTTTCCCACAGGAATGAACTAAAAACAGATTAATTAGTTTCACCCAAAAAAACACCAAAAACAGGATATTGGATTGGAAAAACATTTATATTTGTTCTAATTCGCCATCTATTAACAAAGTAACAAATAACTAGGGGTTTAATAGTACTAAAATGTGTTTAATAGTTAAAAATTAGACGGATTTCGCGGAAGGGAGAGAGTGACAGGGGAGGGGGACTTTTTATACGGCAATGCGCTCGTAACATAACGTAAATACATTTAAATGAGCTTGGATTACGATGCAGACACACTCAAAAATAAATTTAATCTAACCTTACACTAAACTTAATTCTAATTTTGTTTTACATTTTTATACCTTTCTTCTCCCAGGTTGGCTCTATTTGCCCCGCCTCCACCCTGACTTTAAGATGCAACCTATCAAGGGTTGTTTGCTTTTGTATTCCCTTCAAAATATTCCGAAAATGATGCACACAAATGTCCTCACAATAGGATAATGCACGACCACTTGCCAACTTGCACGGGAAGTAGTACTCTTCTTGTATTAGCGACAGGGGGGAAAAACACTCAAAAAATGCAACGCTCCGCCCAGTGCTCGTAGAGACATTACATGCGGGAGTTGCGACCAGAAAGACAGTGCCCATGATGTTCTTATGAGCAGCCTCACGCCCGCTGAATGCTCGTATATCAAAATTTGTCTCGTATCTCAAGATAATTATTCGCCCAAAATTTTACTCGTATCTCAAATTGCTCGTATGTCGGGGCACCCGTATGTCGAGGTACCACAGTAATTCTCTTTGTATTAACATCTTTCATTTAGATTTGTATATACTGTATGTATATGAAAGATGCCCATTACATTTTTCTTAAATGCAAATTTTAGTAACATAAATTAAAAAATATATACATAAATGTTATTGAGACCTGGCATCTACATATTCTATTCAATTCCAAACTACAAATTATTAATTGTGCTCTACAAGACCCAAAATGTGATGTCTGCAGATGTAGAATCGTGGTCTTTTTTTAAAATTTATTTATTTTAAACAAACATGTTGAAGAATTGAGAAATAATTATCAATTTCAAAAGAAAAGATTCAAATGCTGTTTAAGCTACATCCTACAATTCAGGAGCAATCTACACTGCTGAACCCAAACCTACCTCATACAGCTGTCTGATGCACTGTTGAACATAAGCTTTGTCGTGCAGAGGGCGTGTATCTTTGAGCTTCTCGGGTGCTCCGAAACCATAAATGGAGCTGTTGCGTGGCATGCTAGCTCCACTGTTTCTTGGTACCCTAAAAAAATAAAACAAGTAAATATGTATAGTGACCTGAATTTCACAATGTACTTTATTTTTCCACCTCCCATCCTGACAGACAATAGGGCACCATAATTGGAGATTTTAGGATTTGCACTACTTGAACATCTATTTTTCTCGAGCGAGGCTCTTACTGGGCGCTGTTGCCAATTGCCACCAGACAAAAAGTTTTTGTGTTGCCACTATCTAACAAAGAAAAATGTCAGGTTTATCTGTGACATCAAACAAACTGATCCATCAGTTCTCAAGAAGTAAAGTCTCACATAAAAAGTTGGTGACCCCTTCTATAAAGGATGCAACAGGCTTCATTCAGTTCTATTCTATAAAATCAAATATGGCTATATTATTTTCCATAGATCGACACTGATCATTTACACAGCATTTCCATTCTTCACATACCGTTGACCAAAGATGCTTGTCCGCTTCTCAGATGTCTGCAACAGTGATTTACCGACGCTGAATTTTCCCATTGAAAAGTTTTCACTGTCCAAAAAAAAAAAGATATTGAATTGTCATTTTTTCCACCAGCCCCCTTTAACTTTCCCAAATTAAGCTTAGCACATTTTAAACAAAATTGCAATGTATTCATGGTAGTCAATATGGGAAATAAAATGACAAAACTGAAAATTGGGAGTTGAAACGGCTTCATTATTACGTATACGAGTGTTGCATGATACAATGCAAGATAAATCGGTAAAATGACACAAAACTTTCTACCAGCATTTTACCTGTTTATTGTCATGATCATCATTTACTCAAGATAATAAATAATTATGTAAAGTTTATGTTACAAAACAAAAGCATACCTGTGGGCAGGCATTTGGGGGGAATATTTGTGTAACAAAAAAAACGTTTCCCAGAGGTCATGAAATTTAAAAGCTCATTTTACAATGGTTGACTTGAGAATGAACAAATGTTCATTCATTCATTTCCGAATGGCTTATCCTCACAAGGGTCACGGGGGTTGTCGGAGCCTATCCCAGTTAACTTTGGGCACCAGGTAGAGGACACCATGAATCAGTGGCCTGCCAATTACAGGACAGACAACCACATTCACACTCAAACCCAGCGACAATTTAGAGTGCTCAACCTGCCTACCCTGCTTGTTTTGGGACTGTGGGAGGAAAACCCACGCAAGCCCGGGTCGAACATGCAAACTACACACAGTGAGTTATCAACCTGGGATCGAACTCTCGACCCCTGAACTGCAAGGCCGACATACTAGGCATGAAAAATGTTGTGATTCAAATTTTTGTGAACTACATCACAAAGGAGATTTTATTTTGAAAGCACCATGGCCAAGCCAAGTAACAATACTATTCAAGTTTGTTTTGTTCATAAGAAAAAGCACCAACCTGCGGGGAGTTGTGAGTGCATTGCTCATCCTGCTGGGGTCTTGCACTCGCAATGGCAGGTGGGACAGCCTGCCGGTGGTCCTGCTCATTCGTCCACTAGTCCCAAAATTACAATAAAGAGTTTGATTTATTTATTAAAGGAACAATACATATTAATGAACATATACATGCAAATATGAAATATTATAATTAGACCCTTGTGTAGGTTGATGTTAAAAATAAAAATAATTCGGCAATAGAGGGGGGAAAAACAGGATAAAAGACAAGAAAGCATAGAAACAATGAGACATACACAAATAGCAAAATAGGTCAGTTATCCAATCCAAAAAACAAAACACTTTGAGCAGTTGAAAATGCTCATGTCATTTGGATCGCGATTTAGAGAAGAAATAAAAGAATGCAACGACGTCTTTTGGGATTATTTCACAAAAAAGTTATTTTAATTAAATTGAATTGAGCCCCTTTGATTTATTCATTCTTTCAGCTTGTTTACTTTCGGGCTTTCATAAAGCATCATTTAGAGAGGGTCATTTTTTGACAGGACGATAGTAAGAGGACGTAAACAAAAACTTAAGATAGTAATTTTTCTTTCTCGTGGAACGGCGAGAAAAGTGAAAGGCAGTGTAAGTGGAAATTTAAGTACATTAACATTACATACCGGTCCATGTTGCTTCTTCTTTAGCGAAGCGATGGGGCATAAGGGAAAATAATAACTGACGTGGAACGCTGCAACCGCGCGCATGAATTTAAAATGAACCGGACGTGACGTCAACACGCTACAGCGAACCGTCTGGGTCAAAAGTAAGCAAAGCGAACAAATGGTGTGCACAAATTACTACACTATTTTACATATAAATAATGTATATATGTAAAATAGTGTAGTAATAAACAGATGTACATATGTATATATGTAGGTGTATGTGTATATGTATGTGTATGAATATCAGTAGCGGTCGGTGCATTTTCTCGTAGCGCCTTCAACGTATCAAGCCAACCCTCAAAAACTATTTTATGGCTATAAAACCTCTACTGCAGCTAGAGCTGCGACACATAAAAAATAATCAATAAATCAATGCACAAAAATGGGGTAAAATCCACTTCCTAGCAGCAGTTCATGATCAAATACAAATACTGGAGCTTTTCAGACATTAAAACCAGGCCAGGGGGTAATTTTCCCGGGAAAAGACAGCGATGAACGTCAATGGCGTACGGGCAAACATTGCCCAAAAATGGGGTAAAATCCAGCCGAAAACAGCATCCATTGATTAAATACAAATACTGGAACTTTTTAGACATCAGAACTGGTCCCGGTGTATCATTTCCCCGGTAAAAAGACAGCGATGAACGTCGATACGTCCATATGTCAAATGACAAAAAATGCACTAAAATTAGGTGAAATCCACTTCCTAGCAGCATTTATTGACTGAATACAAATACTGGAGCTTTTGAGACATTACAACCAGACCAGGGGGGTGATTTCCTCAGGAAAAGACAAGGCAAAAATTAAACTGGGGTAAAATCCACATCCTAGCAGCATTTAGTGATTAAATACAAACACTGGAACTTTTCAGATATCAGAACCGGGCCCACAATTGAAATATTATTTAGGAATATAGCCACATTATACTCACCAAGAATTCTTTTTAACTGTACACAATATCCATCCTCCTTTCTTTCTTCCATCTTTCCTATCGCCATCAAAGCTAATGATGAAAGTCGAGCCTGTCCTGTCATATTTCCGGCATAGTCCGTTTTGAAAATAGCATTAAATCAACACAACAATATACTATTTGCTTGTGCAGCGAAGTTAGCACACTGAAAGTGCCACACACACCATTTTCCTGGCTGTAACAGGCTTGCTAGCTTCGGAGTTGACCACCCTTTCTTAATGATGTCCATTTTTTTCTGGAAAAGTCCATCTGGAAAATAGCTTTGTGAACAAATCTGCAACAGAATCCATTTGTTTTTGCTTCTGTCGGCCATTGTGGGTGGAGTTTGCGATCTCTGGCTGCCTCGGGTACTGCTTTGGCCCGCCTACTAGCCAATCATAGTTGGTGAAAGCAATGACGTATCCCAGCCAGCAAAATGCTAACGCCTATGAAAAATCATTGTGGGGTTGCCAACTCGAAATCTGATTGGTTAAAAGCAACAGTCTTGTTCAATGCAGCAGACCCCGCAGAAATGATTGTGAAGGCCTTGAGGCAGATTTCTGACCCTGGCAACAAATAATGGCTGAAATGTGATTGGTTAAATGCTTCAATATGAAAACACACATCTGGAAGCAGTGCAACCAGGGGGGAAAGCAATGAAAGGAAGCTAACAGACAATTTGGAATTATTTAATTAAGTATTCATGGACAAAATATAATTAACATCAGTCTGTGATTCAGATATTTCTTAGGCCAGGAGAAAAGGCCTTGAAGGCCCTGACGGCACACCACTGCAGTAATCCCTCAAATATCGCATATAATGTAGACCAGACCTGGCCGCTATAATTGAAAAAACGCGAAGTAGGATCACCCCTATTATTACAACCGAATTTACGTTTTCGCGCCAATACAAAAATACAAGTACAAAAAAGTACAATTTTCAAGAAGTGTATTTATGATTTCAGCTATAAGCATGTGAAAAGACTGTAATTTATAAATTTGTAAATATAATCTATATAGAAAAAATGTAAATACTTTAAATAGTGTACTCACAGTGCAAATAGTTCCTCTCCGCTTAATTTAAATAAAAATAAAAAATGGTTATTAGGGAGCATTAGCCCAAGTCTTTTTCGTCAGATTCGAGAGGCGTTGGATCATCGATGGAATATTCAGGAGGTGCCGTAGGGGAGCTTTTGAGGAGGTTTAGCAAGAGGTTTTCGGCGCACAAGGAATTTGGCGACCACCATTTCTTTTCTTTCAGAAAGATTGCTGTTGTTGTTGTCTTGACACTTTCAAGACGATTGCCAAATTCAATGGCTCCGACCATGTTGTCACCAATCTCCGCGTTGAGTCTCCTTCTGAGTGGCCCCATGCAGTGTGGTGACATCCTATCATCATGCCAGCTTCGCGACCGTTTCTATGGCGCAGAAGCACTTATGCCACAATGGTGTGCCATACCCTGTAGCTTAGTAACGTCACTTTTTCTTGGTCATGTCTTTTTTCTTGGGCTCATTGGATGCCAGGATGCTTAGGTGGCATTTTTAACGCCAACTCAAAATCCATAATAATATACTTAAGATAAAGAAAATGTGCTGTTCTGAAAGAGGCCACAATGTGTTGATGGATCACAGTATAGATAAAATCATAACTCATTTCCAAATAGGTTAATACCAATTTTCAGGCCAGCCATTGCTTTGTGCTGACGGATACCTTACAGGAAATGTAAGTCAATAACTATAGATGAGTCAACATGGCTGCTTTTCCAATCCGGGCCGGGAACGCCTTTGCTCCATTTCCCAGGGGTCTTTGCTTTCTCCTAATTCTTTGGCACCATTGTTCGTGGTGTCACGGCATCGCTTCTCACACTACCGTCTTGTCGGGCCATTTTTGTGACAACTGCAAAAATGTAAGATCATGTTTCGTGCCATTGACGACGACAGACGTCCAGTCCATTTGGACCGGGAGGGCTTCCATTATGAAAATTACTAAAAGATTAGAACAATAGCAAGGTTGTTAATGTGTCTCTGTAGGTTCAGCGTGGTGATAAAATGTCACATTTGCGGTTCCCTTTTAGAGCAAGTTTGGTTCAAGTGATTGACATTCTTAAGCAGACAAATAATAAAGTATTCTAACAAGTTGAGTTTAGGGTAAGCATTTTTTTCCCCACCTCCAAGGTGTCAGGTTTCATCCCTTCCTCTTCATTGTCTCCACCCTAAGGGACAGAGAGGCCAGTCTGTGTATTGGTACATTCACCTGCACCTCCCCGGTTCTCACGAAGAGGACGCATCAGGAAAACCAGAACCTCAATAAAACGTAAGTGTCATCATGACAAAAAGTGAACAGGACCTTATGGAGATTTTTTTGTTGTTGTAATTGTTCAGTTTTAAATGAATTCAATTTATAAAACTGGTTTAAAAATGTCATTTTCAGACAGGATTTAGGTTCAAAATTAAAGTTGTTTGCTTTGGATTTTAATGGGCTTTCAAAATCAGGATTTTAAGAGAGGATTATGGTTTTTAGTCTGGGTTAGGTTTGTACGGTTGTGGGTTCAAACCACGCTTTGCATTTATATTTTGTTGTAATGTTAAATTGATTTTAAAAAATGGGATTTCTAATGATGCTTTGAAAATAGAAATAAGCCTCAATACAGGATTTGAGAACAAACTTATTTTGTTTTAAGGGGGTACTGTTAAAAAAAGTTGGAATTTAAAATCAAACAATTTTTACTTGAAAAATGAGCAAATTCAAGTTGTTGCTGAAAACTCAATTTGGTTTACTCTGAACTCAAAATGTTTAAAAACTTTTTTCCATGTATAACTATATACGCTCCAATACAAATTTAAAGCATTACCTTATTTATGACTTGTCACCCTTTCTTTTCTCGTCACATCACCTACCCTGCAAATTTGACTCAAATAGGCGAACCCATTATGACGCTATCACGAACATTTGAGACCTTCGTGACTTTTGACCTCAAATTTAATGACCTCTTTCGTTTTATATTAGAAACATATTCTGCACTTGTATTGGTGTATCTTCAATTATGTTGAGCACAAGCAAGTTTGAATCATATGTATACATGTGCATCTATGTGTATGTATGTATATGTACATTTATATACGTATGTATATAAATGTCTCTCTCTCTCTATATATATATATGTATATATAGAGACATACATATATATATATATGTATATATAGAGACATACATATATATATGTATATATAGAGACATACATATATATATATATGTATATATAGAGACATACATATATATATGTATATATAGAGACATACATATATATATATATGTATATATAGAGACATACATATATATATATATGTATATATAGAGACATACATATATATATGTATATATAGAGACATACATATATATATATATGTATATATAGAGACATACATATATATATATATATGTATATATAGAGACATACATATATATATGTATATATAGAGACATACATATATATATATATATAGAGACATACATATATATATATATATGTATATATAGAGACATACATATATATATGTATATATAGAGACATACCTATATATATATATATGTATATATAGAGACATACCTATATATATATATGTATATATAGAGACATACATATATATATGTATATATAGAGACATACATATATATATGTATATATAGAGACATACATATATATATGTATATATAGAGACATACATATATATATATATGTATATATAGAGACATACATATATATATGTATATATAGAGACATACATATATATATATATGTATATATAGAGACATACATATATATATGTATATATAGAGACATACATATATATATATATGTATATATAGAGACATATATATATATATGTATATATAGAGACATACATATATATATATGTATATATAGAGACATACATATATATATATGTATATATAGAGACATACATATATATATGTATATATAGAGACATACATATATATGTATATATAGAGACATATATATATGTATATATAGAGACATACATATATATGTATATATAGAGACATTTATATATGCTGAAATATATATATATATATATTTCAGCAACACGCTTACTCATTTATTTATTGACTTATTTAATACCTATTTATCTATGTCTAAAATGTATTTTCCTGTGTCTGTATTCTCACCCTCTTGCTACTGTGACAGTGAAATTTCCCAAATACGGGATGAATAAAGTTATCTAATCGAATCTACTAAAAATATTAACCATTCATGATTTAGAGGAAGTTTTATTTCTTATATTACAAAGTATTACCCCAGGTGCATTTATGTATGTAACAACTGTACCAGATGGCATCCACACTGTCCGTGCGAAGCTACTCGGCACGCCAGCCGTCCTTTTCCAGCACTTCGGTGAGGGCCCGTTCCAAAGTTCCGGCGTCCACAGCCGGCGTACTGTCTCTGTCCCGCTCGGTGTCGGTGGGGAACGGTCTCCACCTGCTGAGCGCTGGCCTGTCCCTTAACGGGCCGGCGGCTAGCGAGAAGGAAACCATGCAAGGACTCAACGAGCGTCTGGCCAACTACCTGGACAAAGTTCGCTCTCTGGAGAAGTCCAACGCCGAGCTGGAGCTGAAGATCAAGCAGCTGATGGTGGAAAGGCATCCCAGGGGACACGATGTGGACAACATGATGGCGCAGGCGCACGCCATCGGGCAAGAGGTCTGGACCAAAAATCAAACGTAAAGCCCACCAATTGATAATACATTGCACACCAGGGGTGGTCAAGTCCGGTCCTCAAGAGCCCCTATCCAGTCTGTTTTCCATCCATGTCTCCCTCCACCACACCTGAATCAAATCATCGGGATCGGTATGAAGCTTCTCGACAGCTTGCTGATGAGTTGATCACTTGATTCAGGTGTGGTGGAGGAGGGAGAAAACAGACTGGATAGGGACTCTCGAGGACCGAACTTGGCCACCCCTGTTGCACACTGATCTTGGATGAAGACAAAATTTCTTGGTTGTGGCTTCAACTCAGTGGTTTTGGGCATGTATTTGTTAGTTATAGTCTTTACATAAATATAGATGCTTTTCTTGATGATCCGAGCTCACCAATTAAACTAGCCACCTCGGAGCCAGAATACATTTCCATCAAAGTACTTGTTTTTACCAAACTAATTACATCTAAATGATTTGTCTATCAAAGTCAATCAGAATAAACGAGTTACGACCGTCTCTCTCAGGTGAGGAAGAGAACCCTGGAGAACGCCCGCATCATGTTGGAAATCGACAACGCCAAGCTGGCTGCTGATGACTTCAGGGTCAAGTGAGATGCCCGCAAACACACAATGACTCCTAGTTTCGGCCTTCACATTAGAGCGCCAGACTGCCAAGTCCTACGAATTATGACTTTTTCGTCGGCGTGCGAAATGACAGCCGGACAAGGTGTCTATTTGGAACATTCCATTCCATCTCCACCCTTTCCACAGGCTTGTCAAACACTTAGCGACCGCGGCCCGCGACAACTTGCTACGTCGTGCCATTGGTAAAAAGAATTCAATAATATTTTTGTGTCCAGGTGGGAGGCGGAGGCCGTCTTGTGTCAATCGGTGGAGCGCGACTGCCAGGCCTTGAGGCGGGCCAAGTCTGACCATGACCAGATCATCTCCTCACTGAGAGGAGACTTGGACAGCCTGAAGGAGGAGCTGTATTACCTCAAGAAGAACCACGATGAGGTCAGGATCTTTAATGTGTGTTTTAAACTGATTCAGATCAAAATAATCTAGCAGTACAGTTTATAAAAAATATAAAACATTAAGTAGAACAATGTGTATAATAAATACCCCCCCCCCCAAAAAAAAAGTATAACACAGAAAGTAGATGAGAAATTCCTTTTCTGACCTCTGTGACCTTTGACCCCATTCCTCCAAAATTTAATTACATTTTAAAAACATACCCTGAGTTAAGAGGCATTATTTTACTTAGAAATCAGGAAATAATCCCCAACATTGTCGAAGATATGTTATAAGAAAAATCATTAACTTTTTCGCTATCATTCTCGATGATAGACATCCAATCATATATAGATAGCTCTGTTATATTTTTCTGGGAATTTACATGAATTTTAGATGAGTTTATCCCTCATAAATGCCCCATCCATTTGAAGTAGGTGTTTGGCAGCGAATGAACAACCCTCCAACTTTAAATGGATTCGAAGTCCATCGCTGTCAAGTGGCACATTTCATATTTTATTTATGTGTCTCCCTTTAGTCTTAAACAGCATAAGTATTCATAAAGTGTTTTTTTAATTACTATCTGACTTTGTGTAACATACAAAAGATACGGGCAGCTGCGAGCAAAGCTGCCTTGTTTGAACAGTCTTGAAAAACATCACGTATGTACAGGCACGCCTTCAACAAGGCAAATGCAAGAAGAACTGGAAGGCCGGTACACCGTTGTGTCCAGGATATGTATCTTACAGTGAATGAAATGTTACACATTTCAAACAGGGAAATATAGTAAAACTAGTAGGCTCTGTTTGTCTATGAATTGCTCATCCTGCTAATCGACACCTAAAATAATGATTTAAACCTCTTTAACCCTCAAAGACGACAAATGCCTGGGAAAATTGTGTTTTAAAAAGCTAAATTTAAGATTTGGACTTCAATTATTCATTGAATAATACAATATTTCAAAAGACATTAAAAACCATGTCTTTTTTTGGAAACAGTTCAAACTGGGTTCTCAATGGTTTAATTAAAAGACGATTTGCGATCTGAAAAGTTGCTATTGTTTTGATTCTATTTACAAGGCATGTCCCATGTAATCAGCCAATTACGAGAACAATTCTTGGACTTTGTCCAGGTTGCCACAGCTATGTAAACTAATTTGCTACCACTTTGACCAGTCCGAATGAATGTTATATTCTTCCACTAGAGAAAGAAAAAAAACACACACGCAATGTCCAATGCCTAATTAGTCATTACAAATTCAGAAAAAACAAGGATATACAGTGATGAGGCCTTCGATCAATGAAGACAACTGAAAGACATGCAGCTTGTTCCACATTTTTTTTGAATGACGCCCAGTCATAATGGATTGGACGTCCAAATAGAATTAATGGCATCCAAAGGTGGAAGTAATCAATAGGTGGTTTCACTTTGACACACAGAACAAAAACGTGTACTTTTATGCTCTATGAGGTTTCAAAAATAAATTGACATAGATGTACTTTTATGTTCATTTTGATTCATTTTTATCCTGAGTGTATACAAAAGTCCCAATAACCATCTTAAAGTGCAGTATAGGGCCCGGTGGACGAATGATTAGTGCATCGGCCTCACAGTTCTGGGGTCCTGGGTTCGACCGAATGTCAGTACTCCCATGTGGACTTTGCATGGTCTCCCTGGGCTTGTGTGGGTTTTCTCCGGGTACTCCAGTTTCCTCCCACATTCCAAAATGCATGAATGGAAGGCTGGACACTCTAAATTGCCCCTACATATGAGTGTTAGCGTGAATGATTGTCCGACTTCTCGTGCCCTGCGATTGGCTGGCCACCAATTCCCGATGTCCCCCGCCTCGTGCCCGAAGTCTGCTGGGATGTGCTCCAGCATCCTCGCAAACATTGAGGATAAGCGGTTCAGAAAATGAATGAATCTCTCTCTACATATGGAATATATATATATATATATATATATATATATATATATATATATATATATTCCATATGTAGAGAGAGATTCATTCATTTTCTTAAACATATGGACACACGCTAAAAACACGTTTTTAAAAAGGCCGGGTTCCCTCTCTTCGTTGTCAGAGTCACTGTCATTGCCATGTGGCTCCACAGAAATGATGCCGGCTTTGGCAAAAGCTCAAACAACAGTGCAAGCAGACACGTTCGTCCAGGCGGCCACAATCCATTCGCAAATAGTAGCTAGCGTAACTAGCCCGGTGCCGCCTGCCACCCTTCGTAAAGCTGTGTTGATGCCGATGTCCAGCAGTTTTCAAGCATCTGTTGTTAGTGCCTTTAACAACAGTGCAAGCAGACACGTTCGTCCAGGCGGCCACAATCCATTCACAAATAGTAGCTAGCGTAATGTTAGATGTACAGTTTTAGCACCTATCCCTAATTTCTTAACTCAGTCTGATCCTGTCTAACAACTGTGCGTGTTCAGCATCGAAGGAAGAGACCAGGGTTTGCGAGTTACTCCACAGATGATTTATTCCTAATATTGATCCTTACAGAGCTCCGGGCCCCCTCCCAAATAATAAACCAGCTGAGCGTCGTAATGCACAGTGGAGGATGAGAAAGACAAAGTCCAAAACCCAGTTTAAAGCTGTGTTGATGCCGATGTCCAGCGGTTTTCAAGCATCTGTTGTTAGTGCCTTTAACAACAGTGCAAGCAGACACGTTCGTCCAGGCGGCCACAATCCATTCGCAAATAGTGGCGTAACTAGCCCGGCGCTTTAGTTAAGCCTCCGGGAATGACGGCAAGCTCAGAGTTCATTTTCTTGACTTGGTTTTTCACCGCTGCTTTGGGGGGCCTTAGAAACCAAACCAAAATTGTTTTGCAATAAACACATGCCCACACTATATACGGGTACCTTGTAGGGGCGTGCCTTTAGCATCTGAACCCACCCACGTCCGCCTTCTCTCTATATAAGAAGCGTGTCGGCAAGAAGTGTTCTCAGTCTGGCTTTAGAGCTTACAGACGGCGCTCCGCATCATAAGGCGCCCTGTCGCCCTGTCTATTTTGGAGAAAATTTAAGACTTTTTAGTGCGCCTTATAGTCGTGAAAGTACGGTGTATATATATCAGGCATTTCCCCCCAAAATAATTGCGATTGTTAGTTTTACCGCAAAGGTGAAGGTGAAGTAAGTTGAAGTTATCTGCTTTTTGTCGTTTTTTAAATGAAGGAAAAGAGCTCTTTGAAGGCACGCATGGCCAACGGGCAGCTGAACGTGGAGGTGGACGCCACTCAGGGCCCAGATTTGGGTGCTGTCATGGCAGAGTTGAGGGTCCAGTATGAAGGGATCATGCGCAAGAACAAGGAGGAGGCCGAGGCCTGGTATCTCAAGAAGGTCAGATTATATGGACTACTTTTGCCCTCAATCACACCTAGTCAATCACACAACATCCCCACTAGGCCACGCATCTTAGAGGCACAAAACAGAGAGATGCTCCAATATGGCATCTAAGCATTTTTGAATGGTTTTGCTGCTCACGCGCACAGCTAGATGCGGTGCAGTCTGAGGTCAAGGAGAGCAACGAGGCTCTTCGCTGCGCCCAAGGAGAATTGAGCGAGAGGCGGCGTTTCCTGCAGGCGCTAGAGGTGGAGTTGGATGGTCTTCGCAAGCAGGTAACAGCACCAACACCCCACATGTTGTCCCACATATCTCATATCACACGACTTATTGCCTAACAAGTTGGTCATCGGCCTGCAAAACAACACTAAAACCAATTGAAACCATTATAAGCACACTTTGAAACTATTGCACGGAACACCAAAACGCACCACCACTGTCAGATATTAAAAACACACAAATGCCTGAACTGGAAAAATAGTACCATTAAATATGCAGATGCCACCTTAGTTTCCAAATCCTCCAACACAAAGCCCCTGCTCCACTGCAACATTTTGTACAAAAAAAATCCAACACATCAACAAGGGCTGGCTCTAGAGGTGACTGTGTAGTTCCCTTACGTGCACATGCCTGCAACTCAATACCAATTAACATACGTGAACTACCATCTCTGAACCTCTTCGCCAATCATCTTAAAGCCTGGCTGAAGTCTATGTGAGCGCAAAACTGCTCTTTCCGTAATATTAGAAGATTGAAGTAATATTGGGAGTAAAAAAAGTCACCTTCACAAAACCGGCATCTTCCTCCATTATCGGAGCCAACTCACCACCAGGGGGTGATTGATTGACAGCTCCGAGCCCTGTCTTTACACAAATGTGGAAGGCATGCGGCCGCAAATACGATGACATGACCACAAAGTCAATCATTGAACTGCGGCCTAGCATGTCTTGGTGTTCATTATTGTTAATCCACAGCAAGTGCAGAAGTCCAACAATAGAACACCACTTGGATAACTGATCAGGAGGTCCGTTCTTCCAAAGCACACCCTTCATCGGGGGGTACAGTCCAATTCCATTTTTTTCGGATTCTTTTGTATCTGGATGAAAATCGGATGTATGTCCAAAATCTGTGGATTATGAGCGCATATCCGCACGAATGCAACTCATACATTGTCAACAAGATGCGGACAAAACTGTAGAATATAGCTTTTCATTTCTTTTCTTTTATAAATGTTAGCTAGGGGAAACATAAAATACTCAAAATGGCTGCAAATTTTGATGGCACAGACGTCGTCATACTTCCATAAATACTGTGACACGTGAAGATGTGTTACAGTGGGCTTTGGTGACGTCATTGAAATTGTCCCTGTAAACCACATCACGTTGTTGCTGTATCAAAACAAAGTAATTGTTAACAAATGATATAAATTAAAAAAAAAACACGTGTGACATACCTTAATCATTATTCACCTCTGAGTTAAGCAACATGGCAACAACTGCCAACACAATGATATCATTGTGATTAACAAGGTGTTTGTGCTGAGCAAACAGGACGCTCGCTTTATGAGTCTCGTTGGAACATCATTTTACTATACGGATAGGCTGTATGTCGCGTTTACATAGTGCTATTGTACGATGTCAAAATGATTGACAATAAATGACAGCTGAGTACATATAGCGAATGATTCTATGAAATATTTAGTGTTGCAAGTGGTAATATGCCAATTACTGTGATGATTTTTAGAGCAACTCTGGCCTATACAAACTCAGCCAAGACAAACAGACTCAATGACAGTTTCTTCCCAAGAGCCCTCACCATACTCAACTCGACTTCAACACCTCAAACCGAAACAAGACTTATTTTGTGCTTGCACTAAAACTCCATAGGACGCTAACCACTTTAGTCACTTTTGTACTTACGTACTTATGTGACCACTTATTCATGTTGACTACTTATCTATGTTGACTACTACTTATACTATATTATTTGGACTACTTATTTATTTATTACTGATTTATTTTTTATTATTTTTTATTGATTATCTGTTTGTTTGTTGTTGTTATTTGTGCACTTCCCTACTTATTTATGTTGTTGACTACTTATTTAGTTACTATTACTCATTTGTTGATGATTTATTTATTATTATTGATTATTGGGGGCCCGGTCGCATGAGTGGTTAGCGCGTCGGCCTCACAGCTCTGGGGACCTGGGTTCAAATCCAGCTATCGTCCACCTGTGTGGAGTTTGCATGTTCTCCCCGGGCCTGCGTGGGTTTCCTCCCGGTACTACGGTTTCCTCCCACATTCCAAAAACATACATGGTAGGCTGATTGGACACTCTAAATTGCCCCTAGGTATGAGTGTGAGCGTGAATGGTTGTTTGTCCCCCCTGTACCCTGCGATCGGCTGGCCACCAATTCAGGGTGGCCCGAAGTCAGCTGGGATAGGCTCCAGCACCCCCTGCAACCCACTGAACTTTTCCTTTCTCATATAACCCATTTTTCAAAACAGATTTTTTAAATAGCGCAACAATAAAGCAAAGCCGAGCCCCCCTGCTTGTATAATGACAATAAAAGCATTTAATTCAATACGTGGCGGGTGTGTTTGTTAGACGGCCGTACTGGAGGGCAACCTGGTGGAGACGACCCACAAGTACTCGGCGGAAATGGAGCATCTGCAGTCGGCCCTGGCGCAGCTGGAGGACGAGCTGTCGCAGCTGCGCCTTGACATGCAGCGCAATAAAAGCGACTACGAACAACTGCTGCGTATCAAGCAGACCTTGGAGATGGAGATCGCCACCTATCGGAAGCTGCTGGAGGGAGAGGAAATGTAAGGGAGTGCTCCAACGCTAGGTTAAGCATGGCAACATTAAACACTTTTTTATCGTCCTGCAGGGTGAAAGAAATATTGCCACCTCCTAAAAGTAAGTCAGCAAATTGCTTCATTCAGCCATGACGTCAAAATACATACCCTATATGTACAACTGCAAATCATTCATTCATCCTCTGTACCACTGATCCATGTGAGGGTCGTGGGGGTGATAGAGCCATTATCCAACTAACTATGGGGAGAACACGTACATATGAAGGCTGGAACCGATATTGAACACTTGATCTCAGAGTTGTGATGCAGAAGTAATGACCACTCTTCACACTGCCACCTCTGTATATCACTCGTAGTACAATACAATATTTTTGCAATACTTTAATTCATTCATTCATTTTCTGAACCGCTTATCTTCACAAGGGTCGCGGGGTGCTGGAGCCTATCACAACTAACTACGGGCAACAGGCAGGAGACACCCTGAATTGGTGGCCAGCCAATCGCAGGGCACGAGCAGATGGACAACCATTCACGCTCACACTTATACCTAGGGGCAATTTAGAGTGTTCAACCATCCTACCATGCGTGTTTTTGGATTGTGGGAGGAAACCGGAGTACTCAGAGAAAAGCCATGCAAGAACATGCAAACTCCACGCAGGATGACTGACCTGGGATCGAACCCAGAACCCCAGAACTGTGAAGCAGACAGGCTGTCCACTCGGCTGCCTAGCCGCCCAACAGTTTAACTGTTACACTTTTTTATTCTATACATATTTGTAAGCCATTTTTTGGGGGTATTTCTGAGTAATTTTAATCATTCTTGGAATCATTTTCTAATGAATTATTTTAGGAGAGCGACGGCAGATTGGACACTATTACACCATGTTTTTCTTCGATATAGTACTAATAATGCCATATTAAGATCAACGCTGTTAATACTTGATGCATCTAAAATTGATTTCAAATAAAATATTGCGGCCTCACAGTTCTGGGGTCCGGGGTTCAAATTCAGGTCGGTCCATCTGTGTGGAGTTTGCGTGTTCTCCCTGGGCCTGTGTGGGTTTTGTCTGGGTACTGTTTTCCTCCCTCATTTCAAAACCATGCATGGTAGGCTGGTTGGACAATCTAAATGGCTCCTAAGTATGAGTGTGAGCATGAATGGTTGATAGTCTAATTGTGCCCTGCGATTGGCTGGCCACCAATTTAGGGTGTCCCCTGCCTTGTGCCGAAATCAGCCGGGATAGGCTCCAGCACCCCCCATGACCCTAGTGAGGATAAAGCGGGTCCGAAAATGAATGAATAAATGAATGTCATTGTCAATGGCAGTGAAAGGTAGCTGTAAAAATATTTATTGTACTTAAAGTAAAAAGTTAAAATTTACTTAAAATAAAACCTACTAAAACTCATTTTTAAAGTAATATTGTTTGCATTTTCTTTTTACCATTTTATTTCTGTGGCACTCGGTGTACACAGTCTTCCCTTGATTATCGTGACTTCACTTATCGCGAATTCACTGCTTTGCGATTTTTTTAAAAGTTCATAAAAATGTGAAAATTCATGCTTAAACTTGTAAGCGGAAGCCACTCCCCTGTCCTCCGCTTTCTACTAGGACTCAGCACTGAAAAAAAGGTAGATATAATAGGGGTGATCGTACTTCGCGATTTTTCGATTATCTGGTCTAAATTAACCGCGATATTCGAGGGATTAGGTACTGTATATTTTTATTTTTTATTTTTCGATTAAGAGGGCTCCTTGGAAATGTTTGATACATTATAAGTTAAAGCTTAAACTTGATTGTACGGAATTCACTGATAAATCAATATCGTGTGAGTTGATTGCAGGCCCGCCTGATGGTGTAGTGTTTCACTCGCCTGACTTCAGTGCTTGATTCCCACTGGTGGCGGTATGATTGTGAGTGCAAAGGGTCGTTTCTCCCCCAGTGTGCCTTAGTGCCGCTGACTGCCGTGTGGTCTGCCTTTCACCCTTAGTGAAATGCAGTGGCGGTCCGTGAATTTCCTAGCGACGCCTTCAGCTCTCGGAATCAATCCAACCCTCAAAAACTATTTTATGGTTATGAAATCTCTACTGCAGCTACAGCTGCGACACATAAAAAATCATCAATAATAACCTCATACAATTGAAATATTATTTAGGAATATAGCCATATTTTACTCACCAAAAATCATTTTTACCTGTACACAATATCCATCCTCCTTTCTTTCCTCCTTCTTTTCTATCGCCATCGAAGCTAATGCTGAAAGTCGAGCCTGTCCTGTCATATTTCTGGCATATGTTTTTAGTCGATTTAGTGCTGAAAATGTTCGTTCCCGGTTGTGACAGGCTTGCTTGCTTTGGAGTTGTCCGACCTTTCTTAATGCTGTCCAGCTTTTTTTTCTTTAAAAGTCCGTCTTGAAAATGGCTTTGACAGTAAATCTGCAAACAAATCAATTTCTTTTTAAATCAACACAACAATAGATTTGCTTGCGCAGCTCGCTCCAGATACAGTTTGGTAGCTCTGGCTAGTCCACTCTATCACTAGCCAATCATAGTTGGTGAAAGCAATGACGTATCCCTACGCTTGTGAGAAAGCAATGACGTAAGATGAATGAATGAATGAATGAATGAGTTGATTGCACAGCTTATCATGTTGTTCCCTGTCAGAAGAACCCGACGTGCGCACCAGGAAGATCGTCAAGGTGGTCACTCAGACCATGATCAACGGCAAAGTGGTGGACGAGTCCAGCGAGGTGGAGCAGATTGAGGAGCGCAAAAAATGAACAAAAGCATAACTGGACAAATTCTGGCAGTGAACGATCAGCTAATGAGAGTTAATATAATTTTGCCTAATAAAGTTGTGCCTCATTTTTGCGTACTGCAGAAAAACTGCAATAATGATATAATCTGCTTATCATATTATCATAGCTAGTACATTTGAATTCTAATTAAAGCTAACATCAAATGTATATTTATTTGTCCTTTAATTGCAAATGTGTCTCATTGTAAGTGAAACTTTGCTTTAGAGACAAAAAAGTCTATGTTAAGAAAAAAATGCCAATTAAAAGAAAAATAAATATATTTTGCATGCATTATGTGTTGGTGTTAACGTTTCATGTGGTGTGCGGCGTAAGACCCTAATTAAGGGAAGCAGGTGGACACGAGGAATGAGGGTGGACTAACTTAATTTTTATTAACATAAATTTGTTCACAAAAATAAAACTTTTTTACAAAAAAAGGAGAAACTGAAAAACTAAAGCAAATAGACCAAACTCACGGGTAAAACTTGGGTTGATAATCACAAAGACAGGTCACACAGGGGGAAAAAGCCAAGACGAGAAATGCAAACTAAACCCCCAAAAGCCAATACCTAAAAGTTGGTCTCCATTCAAAAAAATGTGTCACATATTTTAAATTCAAAATTGAGATTGATATCGTGGTAAACAAAAGTTTACATATATATGTGTATATATATATATATATATATATATATATATATATATATATATATATATATATATATATATATATATATATATATATATATATATATAAACTGTTTACCAACATATAATTTTAGATTTTGTTTGACTGAAAATTTAAGTAAAAATCCCCAAATCAAAGAAACATATGGAGCTGAGTCAGGTAACCTGATTTTTTTTTTTAAAACTGGGTGTCATTGTTTCTGTGGCAGCAGTTTTGTATCGTTTCAGAGATCAAAACGGCAAAAACAATGAGACTCTATCACTACCAAGCAAGTTTGTATCTATTAAGGTTCTTGAGATGCAACATATATAAATGTAGTAAACAATGACAGAAGCAAACAGTTAGAATGGATTAGACGACAATGATCATCAGTGCCAGCCAAAGAACAAAATAAAACCTACTCATACCTGTTTTAAAGTGATATCCATTCATTCATTTTACGAACCGCTTTATTCTTACTAGGGTCGCGGGGGGTGCTGGAGCCTAACCCAGCTGACTTCGGCACAACGCAGGGGACACCCTGAATCGGTGGCCAGCCAATTGCAGGGCACGAAGAGACAGACAACCATTCAAACTCACACACATACATAGGGCAAATTTAGTGTCCAATCAGCCTACCATGCATGTTTTTGGAACGTGGGAGGAAACCGGAGTACCCGTAGAAAACCCACGCAGGCCCAGGGAGGAAATGCTATCTCCACACAGATGGAACGACCCAATCTCTGTGGTACACGTTTTTATTTAGGTCTGGATTATGAGGGGGTGGTCACGTAAAGAGTTCCCTGCTCTAAAAGAAAACCCTGCCACAAATAAGCGGTCTACTAAAACTGTAAGTGAGAAAATCACTCACTGGGTGGCACTATTACACTCTGAATTTGGCTTTCAGTGGAGACAGTGGCTTTCAAGGAGACAAACAACCATTCACGCTCACACTCATACTAAGCGACAATAGTGTCCAATCAGCCTACCATGCATGTTTTTGGAATGTGGGAGGAAACCGGAGTACCCTGAGAAAAGCCAAGAAGTCCCGGGGAGAACATGCAAACTCTACATGGGTGGACCGACCTGGATTTGAACCCAGGACCCCAGAGCTGTGAGGCCGACGCGCTAACCAATCATCCACCGGGTGCCAGAAGGCGAAATGAAATATATATTCCACATCAATGCCCAGAATCTCCCAACGGACTCTTCTTCAAATTGCATAATTTTTAAAAATATTAGTGCATTATTAGGCCATTTAGCCTTTATTTAGCGCAAACATTTTGTGAGTCATGGCCCTTCAAACAAAAGATGAGGGCATCCTAATATATATAAAAGTTAGTGCACAGTTCTCTCAAAACTACCTGATGTCAGTGGTTCCACTGTCAAATTATTTCATTTGCACCATAAAAGGCTCTAAAAGTATCAACATGTATTCAAAGTTTAGTATCAAAGTTTATTATTCATTCATTCTTTCACTCATTAATTTTGTTGTGAGGATTTCAGGGTGCCGGAACCTTAGTTTTTTAATTCATCTTCCAGACCGCTTATCCTCCTCAGGGAACGCTGGAGCATATCACAGCCAACCATGGGACACAGGCGGGGAACACCCTTACGCCCACCAAGTGCGAATCAAACCCAGACTGACCGCACCGAAGTCAAGTGGAAGTAGTTGGTATCGGGTGGCCCTATAGTTTTTTATTTATTCATTCCTTATCCTTACAAGGGGTGTGGGGGGTGCTGGAGCCCATACAAGCTGTCTTCGGACACCAGACGGGGGACACCCTGAATTGATGGGCAGCCAATCACAGGGCACGAGGAGATGGACACCCAGACACACTCACACTCAACAAGCCTACCATGCATGTTTTTGGAATGTGGTAGCGAACCGCAGTAGCTGGAGAAAACCCAAACTCCACAGTGAGGACCCACTTTGGTTCGAACCCTTGAACTCTTAACTGTCAGGCCGACGCCCTAACATTATAAATTAAATTTTCAACTTAAACTTAATTCTAATTTTGTTTGATATTTTGATACCTTTCTTCTCCCGGCTGGGTTGGCTCTTTTTGCCCCGCCTCCACACTGACTTTCAGTCAATATCGAGGGTTGTTTGAGTTTGTATTCCCTACAAAATAGTCCCAAAATGATGCACACAAATGTCCTCACAATAGGATAACGCACGACCACTTGCCAACGAGAAGTAGTATATACGCCATTCACACTGAATAACGGGGAAAAAACACTGAAAAAATGCAACGCTCCGCCCAGTGCTCGCAGAGACATTACAAAGAGGGAGTTGCGACCAGAGACATTACAAAGAGGGAGTTGCGACTGGAGACATTACACAAGGGAGTTGCGGGGAGAGAGACAGTGCCCATGATGTTCTGATGAGCAGCATCTCGCATCCGCTGTCTGCTCGTATATCAAAAATTGTCTCGTATCTCAAGATAAATATTTGCCCAAAATTTTACTCGTATCTCGAATTGCTCGTATGTCGGGCCACTTGTATGTTGAGGTACCACTGTATATAATATACACTATATATATATATATATATATATATATATATATATATATATATATATATATATATATAGGACAACATGATCACATCTCTCCCAGTTGAAATGCATTGGACATCTTTCGCTGACAATGGCAGCCAATGAGCTAAACTCCTCAAATCACACCAAAATTTGACATGCAGCAAATTGTATTTAATGACATGATCGCAGTAAGACAATTTAGATTTTTATGAAACTGTATTTTTACATACTTGATTTGTGCAATGAAACAATAAAAAGCTGAGTGGGTTAAATAGATTCAAGTGCAGAGCCCAACAATCCCCTTATCGCCACCAAAGCATGTGGAGAGAAAACGCTTATCTTTAGCAGCCAGCAGAGTCAAGCGTCTCCCTGAGGAATGATCCACAGTAGCACCCCCCAACAAGCCCAAGTCCTCCAGACAAAGAGTCCCCCCCGGGGATTTGGACTGGGAGCGCCTGGACGAGCTCATCCCACACTGACTGCCCGGCATCAATAACCCACTAACGAGCCTGTGACGCACAAAAAAAAGACAGAGACAATGTTGTTTAATGACGCGGGGAGGGGGCGGGGCGCCTGTCCGAAGTGTTGTGTGGGAAAGGGGCCGCCTGTGGAAAGGTCACCTTCTTATCGGCCATCGCGGATCGCCGGGCACTTAAAGTGTCCGGCGGCATCCATCAAAATGCAGGTGACGATGGGAGAAAGTGCATTGAAAAGCTGCCTTGAGATACAAGTGAATTGATGTACACGTTTTCCAAGACTGCAATTATTCTGCCGGGAGGGACATGATCTTAACACACAAAATTCAGTAAAATTTCATTTAACTACCTTAAGAGGAAAAACTATATTTTTGCGTATTAAATATACTTAATAACGGTGAGAATAGGGGTGTCAAACTCATGTTTTGTTGCGGGCCACATCGTAGTTTCGATTTCATCCGGAGGGCCGTTATGTCTTCCAACTAGGCTGCCAAAATTAATCGATTAATGAAGTGACAGCTTTTCCGATTGTGCTGATCGACAGATCATTTTTGAAAATTAAAATTAGTCTTCTCTTTGAGCCTCTTAATAGCAAATATTCTCTTGTAGTGGATTTTTTACATTTATTTCCATTTTTTTAATCAGAAAAGAGGGTAAATATTAAATATATTATTGTGTTTTAACCTTTTGTTTTTTATTTTAAAAGGAAAGCATAACTATTGCGTTTTTAAAAATCTGTTTATTTACAGTAAAAAATAAAAGCGGAAAGAAAAAACATTTTAGACATAATATTTAGAGGTTTTTTAAAAAAATGCTTTTTGAACTCAAAACAACACAAAAAGAAAAAAATACAGTTTGGGATTGCAATATTTGCAATATGGATTTAAAAGGGGGAAAACCTAGAAATATTCACTATACATCTCTAATGATCGTCTGAATTTGATCATAAAACAGAACGTCGGCAACCATGATTTACTTTCTCGGGCCGCACAAAATGATGTGGCCCACTTTGATGCCTGTGAGTTAGAATATGTCTCATCTCATCTCATTTTCTGAACCACTTTATCCTCAATAGTGGGGGTGCTGGAGCCTATCCCAGCTGACTCCGGGCCAGAGGCGGGGGACACCCTGAGTCGGTGGAAGTGAAGGTCTGCTCTAGAAAAGAGAGGAATGAAGGTGAGCAAGAGCTAAACAGAATAAAATAATAAAAAGATCCCAAGGGGAACAGTAAAGTTATAAGAAGTAGATGTGAAGACGGTAGAGGGTATCAAGTACAGTGGTACCTCGAGATACGAGCTTAATCCGTTCCGGGACTGAGCTCGGGGGGGCTTTATCCACGGCAAAAATGCACTCGTAAACGAACAAACAAATTTAAATTAACTTGGATAACTATATACAGACACTCAACGTTTAATGTAACTTCAAACAAAACTAAATTCTAAATTTGTTGTAATCTTTTTTACCTTACGTAGTTCTACGGGTTGACACCACCTGGCCGCTCCGCCGAAGTCTTCAAAACGAACGCATCAAGAGTTGTTTGTTTTTGTCTACCCTTCAAAATATTTCGATAATGTCGCATACAAATGTCATCACAATAGGATAACGCACGACCACTTGCCAACGAGAAATAGTCTTTAAAGAACGATCGCGGGAGCATCTTTCCTGAGAAAGAATAACAGGAAATATAATAGTTGAGCTAACCCACGTATTGATTGTGGGTAATGAAGTTTTATTCTGAGAAAGGTTGCCATTGCCTATGGTTGTTGTGTGCACGAGTATACTTCATTACCCAGAAAGCCCTCTTTTTGCCCGCGCGTTGTGCGTTTCCTGGTCGTATGAGAAACTCATCTGAATTGATTAGTTCCGTGCTCGTAGATATTGTTGTACACGAAAGATATGCAAAAAAAAATGCCATGGCCACCTGGCTTGGTCGCATCACGAAATTTTGACCGCATCACGGGCGAATTATTCGATCGAAATTTCCCCCGTAAGACGAGCATTTTGTATGACGAGCGGTCGTATGACGAGGTACCACTGTACCAAAGAACAACAATTCAGGGTAATGGAGAATGTGTAAGGGAATTGAAGAATCGTGTTCAGGCAAGGCTAGAACAGCTGGAGGAAAGTATCAGGTGTAGGACGAAGAAATTACAGCACATAATGACATCGTCAATTATTTCTGAAAAAACACCCATTTAATGCGAAGCTGTTTTGAATTCATAATTTGAGGTTGTTTAGGTGTGTGTTTATGTGCATTTGTTCGTATGCATTGTCTGTTGCCTAACATTAGATTCCTCCTTGCACTTATGCACCTGCTCGAATAGCAATGGTTGTGCATCCTTATTATTCATTCATTCATCTTCCATACCACGCATCCTTGTAAGGTTTGCGGGGGTTGCTGGAGCCTATCCCAGCAGACTTTGGGTAAAAGGCAGACTACACCCTGGACTGGTCGCCAATCAGCCAAAGGGCACAGAGAGAGCAAGTTGACCATCCATACTCACATACCGTCACCAATGGGAATCGAGCCCACGCCTGCCCGCAACGAAGTCAGGCAAGTAAACTACTAGACCAGGGGTAGGGAACCTATGGCTCGGGAGCCACATGTGGCTCTTCTGATGGGTGCATGTGGCTCTTCGCTAACCTGTGAGGTAAAATATGTATTTAAATCACTGGTGACAGAGCCGAGTCCCAAATGCACTAATAGGAGCGGCAAGTCGGCACTGTGGACCTGCGTGACCGGACGTTTGGTCGCCGGACGTTTGACAACATTACGGAGAGTTTACTGTTGAAACCAGCTCTCAAAATTATATTCATGAGAGAGAGAGTTTAATATCTAAATATCTACTGTTGAAACCAGCTCTCAAAATTATATTCATGAGAGAGAGAGTTTAATATCTAAATATCTACTGTTGAAACCAGCTCTCAAAATTATATTCATGAGAGAGAGAGTTTAATATCTAAATATCTACTGTTGAAACCAGCTCTCAAAATTATATTCACCCAGGCGACCAAACGTCCGAGTACCGTGGAGCTGATACTACCTCTAACTGAAATCATGTTTTTTTTCATTAGACTTTTCTCCTTTCATTGATTCGCAACTACCTAACAGTGTTGTCAAAATAATTCATTTAGAATTAAAATGAAATAAAATGACCCCCCAAAAACCACATCTCATTTTCACATTTTTACTCTTAAATTCTGAGTATGGCTCACAAGGAATAAAATTTGAATTGTTTATGGCTCTCTGTCAAAAAGGTTCCCGCCCCATGCACTAGACCACCAGCCAGCTAGCTTGTTATTCATTTTAATACATTATAAAATAATGTTCTCATCATTTTGTCTCATATTTGTGTGTTTCTTTTATTAAAAAAATAGGTACACTGTTACGTTTTAAAGGGTTTAGTTGGTTGTTTTATAGGAGGACTCTGGAACAAATGAGAGAATTCGTATATAAAATACTGCACTATTTATGAAAAATCCAAGTTACCATACAAGTTCTTGAACCAATTAATTTTGTAAGTAGAGGTACCACTGTAATCATGTTTGGAAACACCTAAAACAATCAAAGATATTGACTAATCCCATGATTAATCCCCATTTGGGGAGCTGTTCTAAAATAGTGTCCAAAAGGACAACAGCAAAAGGCTGTAAAATAATGTTAAAAGTTTAGCTGCGAAAAAGGTCAGCGTGATGGCGCGGGACCTGCAGGTGCAGCCTCTTGGATGTGAGGGTGCCGTCCATGAATGGCTGATTCCCCAAAACGGGCTCGAGGGGGCTAATCCCGGCTCCACTAATCGGATTATGCAAATTCCTACTCCACGCGGAGAGGGCTACGTCTTTCAAACGACACTTGAAGGGTGAAAAAAAACCAGTAACAATCGCTGAAAGCAGGGCTGGTTTTTTTTGGGAAGCGTGGACAAGCGTTTCCTGGCTAATTTATGTGCAGGTCTGGACAAGATTACCACAGTGATGCACAAAACCCACATTGTTCTTCTGTCAATCTGGATGTGCTACTTTTACCTTTTCGGGTTATATTAAAATGAAACCCCGTTAAATGCCGTGATGCCCTATACGTGGTGGGTTGGCCGATATGTCTGCTGCAGTCGGATCAGAGTATGCGACGTCTCAGTTTACGGAAACGTCACTTTTTCCACACGCGTGCAGAAAAACAAATAATGAAAACAAAACCTCCGAGCATGACAATATGTGAAAGTGCTAACAGTTGAACCCTTTCATGCACAAATTAAGATGTTTTGAACACTTACAGGCATTTAACTCATCGGCATTAACGGCAGTCAATAACACTGGAACAGTCTGCTCGGTTTAACAGAATTGGACAACTATTGCTGTCAATACTGAATGGATTTACAATTGTATAGCACTTTTCCATCTTCAAAGCATTAAAAGCGATTGGACACTATGTCCTCTTTACCTACTAATGGCACAGAATCAGAAGCAACGTGGGGTTCGGTATCTTGCGAAAGGACACTTGAACAAGGTCACTATGGCGAGGAAACTAACCCACACCTTCTGGGTTGGAAAACAACTATTCTACCACTAAGCCACAACGCCCTTAAGGTGAGCAATGAGTTAAATATGTTTTTTTTTAAATCAACTTTACAGTGTTTATTAATGGGTCCACAAACAGTGTATTTGTGTTTGTCATTTTAATTTTTTATTAATTAATTAATTTCATGAACACTGAATTAAATAATGTATTTTTCCCTTAATAATGATTACAGAATCTAATAATGATGAATGATTTTAAAAATTATATATAATAATAACGGGTGGTCCGGTGTTTGAGTGGTTAGCTCATCGGCCTCACAGTTCCGGGGTCGAGGTTTAAATCCCAGGTCGGTCCTCACTGTGTGGAGTTGGCATGTTCTACCCGGGCTTGTGTGGGTTTTCTCCGGGTACTCCAGTTTCCTCCCATATCCCCAAAACTTGCATGGTAGGCTGGTTGAACATTCTAAATTGCCACTAGGTATGAGTGTGAGCGTGAATGATTATCTGTCTCCTTGTGCCATGCGATTGGCTGGTCACCAATTCAGGTTTATTAGTGAGCGGGGGTTAGGCTCTGGCACCCCCGGTGAACCCTTGTGACTTTTGAATAGCTGTCCACTGTGAACTGAGTGGACACTGTCTCTGAAACGGTTAGGTGATGAAAAAATTAAGGTCAGCGAATCATCATCATCATCTTCCTCTTCAATACCGCCCACCCTCGAAAAGGTTGCTGGAGCCTAACCCAATTGTCTTTGGGCAAAAGGCAGACTACACCCTAGACTGGTCGCCAGTCAGTCGTAGGCCAGAAGAGAGAGACAGAAACCCACTCACACTGCCACCGAGTGGGAATCGAACCCAGAATGCTCACTCCAAAGCCACTGCACCATCGGATAGCAGGTCAGCGAATATGATTGCTAAAACTGTCACCCATTCTTTCATTTGCTGCTACAACTTCCTTTTAAAATGTATTGGGAATCTACTAGTGACAAAC
Organism: Stigmatopora argus; assembly: GCF_051989625.1. Lineage (NCBI taxonomy): Eukaryota > Metazoa > Chordata > Actinopteri > Syngnathiformes > Syngnathidae > Stigmatopora > Stigmatopora argus. The sequence continues at coordinate 17,249,199 of NC_135391.1, forward strand.
GCATTTAAATTCGTAGCAGTAAGATGGAACAAGCCACGTGATTACATGTCTAATATCATCAATGGTGCTGGAAATGTTAAAAAGATTATTAAAATATATCCTAAATAATAAAGAAAAAAAAGACAATGATGAAAAGTAACGTAAACAAGTGGATAAATAATCTACACAAATGTCCTAAACATAAGAATTTTTTTTTTTTAAATGACAAGGCTATATATGACAGATCAACAAACAATCTACTTCCTTACAAATAAACCCAACATCGTGTTAGGCGGAAAAGCTAACACAAAACATTTTTCCTAAATACAAAACCAAAACGTTTTCATTCTACATCGACATACTTATGCCTTTAATTTATGATTAAAGATTGGAATTTAACCTTAAAAATGACACCAATAGTCTTCATGCTAATTGGAATTTGCTGTGGGAAAAATGGCTATGAAATAATAATTGAATTTGGGGAGGGGAGTGAGAATGCTTGCTAGCAAGTGTTCACACAGTGATAAGTGGTCTGACTCCTTATTGTGTCTCTAATAGATGGGCGGTGTGATGGGGTTAATGGGGGGCGTTGACGAGCAAGACCCCCGCCACCGCTATCTCCCCCTCCTCACCATCCACAATGAGTACGTCACACAAAAATCCGCTATAAAAGGTGAGCTGCCATTATGCTGCATTATTTCCCCCTTCCTCGCTCTCTGGCTCATGATCCGCAGGAAACAACTTTGACCACCAGGTAAGAATATTTTCATCTCCCCCAGAAAAAAATGCGGATACCGACAACTAAAGTGAGCCACCTACTTGTTATTCATTCTGCTGCAGGGACATTTGGTGTGGCAGTGATTACTTTGGAGTACTTGATTGGATATGCAAGGCGGTTTTACTCGGATTTCGCAAATTGTGATGATTTTCTTTTTGATAACGTTATTGACCCTTTTTTTCCCAGTACGCTCTTTCGTTTCACTTTCATACGTAATATTTCAGATTTAGGAATTTGAAACAGGGAGAAGCAAACGGGAGGAAAGAAAAACAAGAAAATGTTTCAACGATTCAAATGTTGACACTGAAGACATTTTATTTTGGGGAAAGAAGACTATTTTTGGTTATTCAAAAAGCAAAAATATTAGTAATCGTATATCTATTTTAAAACTTTTAACTGAATTTTGGTTTATCCTACAGATTTTAATCACTCTTATATTTTCATATTATTTTTAAACAATTAAATAAAAATATACATCCATAAAAACTGGATTAAATGACATTTTTTAAAAAGAAATTTAAAGGCCAAAGCAATACTAAAGTATTTAAAAAAAAACCTCATTTAACTCATTGCATGCTATTCACGGCGATAGACGTCCAATTTATTTAAACTGGGAAGGGTGGCTGTCAACGCTCATCTTTCAGTGTTTTGAACAAATGAATATTCTATTGCCCCTTCAATTCTAAATGGATTGGACATCTAGTGCTGCCAATGGCAAATAATGAGATAAATGAGTGCCCTGCGAGGGTTTAAAAAAACAAAACAAAAATTTGTACAGGTGGTAAAATGCATTTGACAATATACATTCAATTTCAATATGCATTTCTTAACTTTAGCAGTGTTATTAACTTCCATAATGTGGAGCTGCACTGGCAAATGCAACTAAAGCGCAAATGAGTTTGTCTTTAATCAATCGTTGACCTTGACGTAACTCAAGATATCAACTAAAATATGATTCGCAAACAGCAGGAATAATTATTCAAACCATTTCTAAATGTCACGGAGAGGAATTGGACATCAATGGTACTTAAACATGTTAACTCATTGATAACTTCACTCCAAGTTCAAATGGATTGGATGTCTGTCACCGTTTATTGTTGCAAAATTGCATAGGAACACTGGTACAGATGGTTCTCCTCCTGAGTTGTTGTTGCTTAATTTAATTGCTGAAATAGCATTAAATCTGTTACACCACACGTGGACGTTTGTTGAAGTATTTCCTTAGTTTCACTAGCGACGTTAACGTGGACAAAATCTCTTTAACCCGATCAGAATTTTGGTTATAATTGTGATCACATGACCTGTTTTCAGCGGACACTTGCATATTCATGCATCACACTTTCTCATTTGGAATAAAATCTTGAATGGCGTGGGTTTTATTGGGTTAGAATAATCCAAATGGGGTATGTACATGAAGCCTATTTTTATTCCGATCAGGCATATACGTAATCTGAATTAATGTCTCTCAACTCATCTCATTTTCTGAACCGCTTTATCCTCACTAGTGGCAAAATGGGGGTGCTGGAGCCTATCCCAGCTGACTTCGGGCCAGAGGCGGGGGACACCCGGGGGACAAACAACCATTCACGCTCACACTCATACCTAGGGGCAATTTAGAGTGTCCAATCAGCCTACCATGCAATTCTTTGGAATGTGGGATAAAACCGGAGTACCTGGAGAAAACCCACGCAGGCTCGGGGAAAACATGCAAACTCCACACAAGTTGACCGACCTGGGTTTGATCTCAGGTCCCCCCACTGTGACGCTGACGCGCTAACCACTCAGTCACCGGGCCACCCTGAAAAAATGTGTCTATGTAAATTTACCCAATGTATGTGATAATACAGCAAAAGAACTCACTGTTAGAAAAACTGCCTCATCTATTGTTGTCATTGGCCACCACCGTTAACAGACGCAACTTTTTTTTTGTACCATCACAGGAAGCCAAGGTCTACCTATCTCCTTCGTGATGACCCGGAAGGTGTTCACCAACACGCGCGAGCGCTGGCGCCAGCACAATGTCAACAGTGCCTTCTCGGAACTGCGCAAGCTCATCCCCACACACCCACCCGAGAAGAAGCTGAGCAAGAACGAGATCCTGCGGCTGGCCATGCGCTACATCGACTTCTTGGCTCGCCTACTGGAGAGCCAGGGCGGAGCCAATGCCAAGCGGTCCGTGCACCCACACGCCCCCGCCGCCCTCCTAACGCTTCTACGCGGGAACATGGAGCAGCTGTGCTCGCCTTCACGGCCTTGGACGCCTGCCAGCGACACCGAAGCGCCCTCCTCGCCCGGGTCCAGCTGCGGCGGTTCTGAGCCCTGGTAGAACCGCCAAATGGACATCTTTGGAGGACTGCACATTAGCAGCGTTGTGTTTGTATCGTGCATGGATGTTTTACTCGTACCGTTAGGTGTTGTCGACTAAAAACTTGGCTGTCATATCTGTGATGGCCTCTGAAAGCACTTTTAAATCCCTTTCTCTGACCGGATTGTGCAGTCTTTTTTTTTCTTTCAAAAGTGTGGACTCAAATTTGTACAGTTTGCATCTCATCTCGCCAAAGATTAATTCATGTTTTCTGATTGTTTACTGTGAAGCTAATTAGAACAATTAGCATCCCTTACCTCTTTTTTGTAAGATATTTTTGTTCCCACTTGTGATAAATGTTATTTATTTGAACTATTTATTGAATAAATTGTTTGTTAATTAATATTGCTGCCTGCTTGGAATGCATATGTTTACGAAAAACAGCTTAACCATTTTTGACCCTCTCATTTCAGTATACTACAAATATTAACCCAATTGACTGCAATTGACCCCAGACACCCGTTTTTGAATGTTCAAATGGATTTGTTTTCTATCACTGTTAATGACAGTGAATGAGTTTAAAATAGTAACAATGAATTCAGCTTTCGAGTATTATTAGGGGTCACAACACAAGTGCATTTCAGTTGCTTAATACAAACATATACGGTCATACTTCTACTTATAAATGCCTCTAAGTACGACATTTTCAGGTTACAATTTTTTTATATGCAAATGAGTGACTCGAGATACGAAAAAGATCCAAGTTACAAAATCCCCAAATAGTAAATGCATTGCCTTATCCGTTATTTCATTTTGAAAATATTTTCACGGATGCATTGATTCTCACTTTAGAACAGTGGTCTCCAAACTATTCCACAAAGGGCCGCAGTGGGTGCAGGTTTTCATTCCAACCCATTGAGTGGACACCTTTTCACCAATCTGGTGTCCTTCAAGTGCAATCAGTGGATTGCAGTCGGGTGTTTCTCGTTTTCTGCAGAAATGTCATTGGTCAAACTGTCTGTGCTGGATCAGTTAGAACAAAAATCTGCACCCACACCGGCCCTCGAGGACCGGTTTCAGGGCCCCTGCTTTAGAACCTTGCTACCCTCTACTGGGCTTTCAATGGCTGTCTCACAACAACCACTATCCATGTTTAAAGATTCTCTCTTACATACCTGTCCACCTCGGTTAAATGCTCCCCTTATTAAGGATTGCAATTTCCGATTAAGCGATTAAAAACTGTACAAATCCAACACGGCACATATTTTCACACACACACATAGGGCACACGTAAAACTCTACAATGTACTACAAAGTGGACGGCTTTCGGCCCTGGTAGAACGGGCTCGTGCCGCCATCTGGCGGACAAACATGGGTTTTTACATTTCCCTTTATAACGGCTGAATGTGAATATGAAAAGGCTCAATGGGAAATAAATTTGACCAAAGATACGAACAAATCAAACGACCTTAAACTAAAATCAAACATTCCTGAAACTTAAAGAAGCTTCTTATATACAGTATATTTTTTAAATGTAATTTTAGAGTTGCTTTCTCGTTCCCGTTGGCACTCTCCCAACATCTCGCTAGTCTCCCATTGTCTGCAAGGAAGCTGCATCTCCATGATGCCGGACCAGAGGTTAGCGCGCTGTAAGCGGACGCAAGAGCCAGCCCGCTAAGGGGTAGCGGCCACTGGCAGAGTTTGAGCATGCCGTCGGACCAGAAGCCCCTTTTCCGGGCACTTACTCATCTTTTTCCGGGAACATGGATTATTTGTGTGACGCTTGCAGAGTTGAAGATCGTAAATGCACGATATGTACAATTACAAAAGATATTATTATTTAGGCGTTGGGTGGACTTTCAGCGTATCCCTTTACAGATAGGCATGGCAACTCCGTAAAATAGCACGTCAGATTTGGCGTCAAGTTTTACGCCAGACGGCATTTTAAATTATTTATACCCCCGTATTCTATAGCAGAATTGTTCTGTCCCGGAAACAAGTCAGTAATATATATTGCGTTTGATTTTAAGAGAAATTCCTTAAAGCACGGTATTGTTTACTGATGGAAAAATCTCTTTTCTTTTTTTAAACTCGAGAATCACTTCAAGTTTTCAAGACATTTTCAATTCTCATTTCAGTCCACTTCACTGCTCTACTGGGAACAAAGTTTCTGATGTATAATATCATACAAATACAACTAAAATTCAGTAGAGAAACATACTGAATATTAGCTGGTGTATTGATTTGGCACTAAGCAAAAGTCAAACATTGGGACTGCCTCCTTTTTGTTTGCGTTCAACAAAGCTTCAGCCGGCCGGACACAAAGCTGAGCGGTGCTAACAGCGGGCAAGAAGAGAGGCAGCTTAACTTGTGACCCTGAGAGTCAAGCGCTGTCCAGTTAAGCAAACGTGTGGGAGGACGGCCCACTCGAATACCCCTGTAGCCCCTGAACTACCCAGTGTTTAACCCGCCAGTGACCTTATGGATGGTCAATGAAGGGTTCCTTGTACTGCTCAGAGAAAAAAAAAGAATACTGAAAAAGATTGAACTCCTCTTCTGTCTAGAATCTGTACTTTCAGTGGGGGCTTATTTAGGCCAAATGGTTCAAAGTGCTAGTTGGAATTTCCCCAAAAAGGCTGGTTCAAAACAAAATTTATACTTAAGCACAAGTCGTTGTTGTTCTTTGGTTTTCCTGTTAAATAGTTCATTACATTGCAAATAAGCATTCTGCATGCATACAGCAAATAAATATTTTTAACACTTGGGGTGCGATTGAAATCAAAAGACATCTAATCCATTTGGAATAGGAGACCTCCCAGTCCAAATGGATTGGACAGCTATTGTCTTAAATGCGGGGTTTTACCTATTTACAAGGCAACTGACTAGTACTGGCAATTGAAATAAACTGACATTTTCCATGGTATTTCGTGCCTCACATACTTAGAACTCAATACCAAATACCATACGTGAACTCCCATCTCTGAACCTCTTTGCCAATCATCTTAAACCCTGGCTGCTGGATGAACAACATTGTTATCACAACAATGCCTAAACCTGTGCTATTTTTGTATGTCTCATCGTTTCAATCCTGCTTTCTAGTCTTTTGTCATGTTTTTTTTCCTCTTCTGCCCTACTATCGCCTTGTTGATTTTATTTTGTGTTTTTAACCTACACAAGGGGACCAAAGATTAATATATATGTTCATTAATATGTATTGTCCCTTAATCTCAAATAAACTGGCTATGGAGCCCTAAAGTGACTTTCCTCTCATTGTATTATGAATGCCATATAAAGGGTTAAAAGCTGTGATGGAATATATTAATATCTTTGCCTCGGTTATTCCACAAGAAGGTTTAAATTTAGTGTAATGTTAAATTAAAACTTATTTTTAATGTGTGTGTTTAGTAATCTAAGTTCATTTAAGTTAAATTTAAAGTTTATGTTATGTTACGAGCGTGTTCCTATCAATCTCTCTCTCTCTCTTTGAATAAGTGCTGAATTAAAACAAATACAAATATGTTTTTCCATTGTATTATGATGTTTTTGTTGTTTTTTCAGAGGGTGGGAACGGATTAATTTATATTTAGTTATTTTCTATGGGAAAAATTGATTTGAGATACGGGTAAATTGACACACGAGCTCGGTCCCGGAACGCATTAAGCTTGTATCTCAAAGTATTAGTGTACATTATTATCCGCAAAGATCTCACAATACCCTAATTTTGACTTTGGCTGGCAATTCCACCAAAAATGGATAGAATTCTCTCAATCATTTTGTTGGGAACAAAGGAAATATTAAAAAGTAGACATGGTTTTCATTTTAGGTCTTCAACAATGGCAATAAGGTTTGAAAATTGATACAAATGTTTTTGCTAAAAGGATGTAATCACAAAAAAAAAAACACGCAATAAATAATAAATGAATATACAGAAATAAAATGCAAAGGGATAAAACATTAACTCATTGGCTGCCAATTATTTGCAATAGACTTCCAATCTATTGACATTGTGAGCACTTTTTCTTAGACTGTACATTAAAATTGATGATTAGCCACTGTAAAATTAAGCTGAATCATTAACGTTGGAAATAATTTATTGCATGGGGTGACGTTGTTTCGGGCGCTCCACAAAAGGAGTCAGCTGTAAGATTTCACAAGCTGGCTAGTGTGTCCAGCTGCCCTCTGCTCCCTTGAACAGCCCATTAGCTTCCCTTTAATAGCTGTTTACTCTTGGGCTCAGTTCACATCAACCGCCTCTTATTTTGATAGAGGGGGGGCCTCAGCAGACCACCGTGGAACAGGAGTTTACGACTGAAAGCGCACGGGATATCCAATCTAAGCGCGGCATCACAAAGTCTGCTTGATACAATCATTCAACAATGTGTTTATTTTTGGAATTATTTTACACTACATAACTGTTATGTACTGGAAAGTGCTGGACACATTCTGACCGCAAATTAGTGGGATTATATTTAGATGAATTCATTCATTCATACATTTTCTAAACCGCTTTATCCTTACTAGGCCCGTAGGGGGTGCTGGAGCCTATCCCAGCTGACTTTGGGGCAGAGGCAGGGGACACCCTGAATTGGTGGCCAGCCAATCGCAGGGCACAAGGAGACAAACAACCATTCACACTCACACACATACCTAGGGGCAGTTTAGGGTGTCCAATCAGCCTACCATGCATGCCTTTGGAATGTGGGAGGAAACCGGAGTACCCAGAGAAAACCCACGCAGGCCCGGGGCGAACATCCAAACTCCACATAGGTGGACCGACCTGGATTTGAACCCAGGACTCCAGAGCTGTGAGGCCGACATCCTAACCACTCAAGCCGCAGGGGCGCCTGATTTAGATGAATTCATTAAATGCTATTGATTGATATTAAAATTAAATCCATTATAACTTTAGTGAGTGGGCTTGTTTATAGTAAACTTTCTCAAAGTTAAGTGCTCACTACAAGGCTGGTGAATGATCGTTGCTAGTCACCCCTTCATATTGGAGAGGATGTAGTATATCTCTGTCAATGGCAGCCAATGAGTTAACTTTGAAATCGTTTTATAACTTAGATTTTAATGAAATTAAAGTTTTCAGCACAAAGCGCGCTTGGAAATTCCTCCCCAGTAGGCACCCTCTCGCTGGCGGAGCGAGAGGTTACAGCGTTTTGCTTTTTGAAGTAGACATTTGCATAATCAGATTAGGAAGCCTTCACCATCACGGGGTGCTCTAGAGGAGAGAAGGGCTTGTACGGTCCAACAATGGCACGTCACTCCTACCACGAACGGCCCGCACCTGCAACCCACCCAGCCACCCGGCGCCGGGGTCGAGTCGGGATATTTCAACGCGGCCAGAGCCAACTGGCTTTGAGGGGATAATGTGCTTTAGGGGGCCTCTCAGCCGGCGCCCCAAAAACTCCAGAAATTCTTTTCTCCGCCTGCGCTGATCTGGCCCATTGTGATAACGGATTGAGGAGGCGTGCACGACGCTGATAAGGAAAATCACTCTCAATAGAGCATTACCCGTATGCACGCTTGGGGAGAGCGGAGCCAATCACATTTTTTTTAAAATGTTGTTTTCTATTTTGCTGTTTTGGTAAGTGCTGGATTCTGTAAATAAAACAGGGACACATCCAGTGAATTATTGTCTTCCTGTGCCATTGACGGTGATAAATGTCAAATCTTTTTGAACAGTTTGAATGGATTGGAGTGCTATTGTGATCAATGGCAGCCAATGATTTAAAAGTTGGTAAACTAATTACGTATATAAAAAACTAGAATCCTAAATCAGTTGAAAATATCTATAACTCATTGAACATTTGTTAACCCTTTACAGCACATGTGTCAAAGTGGCGGCCGGGGGGCCAAATCTGGCCCGCCGCATCATTTTGTGTGGCCCGGGAAAGTAAATCATGAGTGCCGACTTTCTGTTTTAGGATCAAATTAAAATGAAGAGTATAGATGTATATTAAATTTCCTGATTTTCCCCCTTTTAAATCAATAATTGTAATTTTTTAATCTTTTTTTTGTGTTTTTAGTTCAAAAATCATTTTGTAAAATCTAAACATATATATTAAAAAAAGCTAAAATAAACATTGTCTTAGATCTATAAAAAACTGAATATTCAGGGATTTTAATCCAGTTCTTTTAATCCATTTATTAAAAAAAATCTAAATATTATATCTAAAACGGTCCGGCCTATGTGAAATCAAGTTGACGTTATTTCATCACCAACCCGAGTCTGACACCCTTGCTTTACAGGGCAAGTTACTTTTTATTGTTAAGGGAAAAAAATATACCTGAAATATTTAGGTTACGAAAAGCTTTGATTGGATACGTTTTGTTCCAAGATATGAAAAACGGTCCAAGTTACAAAACATCAAAGGAAAAAAGAAAAGAAAAAAAAAAGAAAAGAAAATAGGGTTCCTTACTGTTCTGAAATCGAGGAATCAATCCCCGTTGGCTTCCAACCTTCCTGAGTGGATTTTGCTTGTTCTTCCTGGGCCTATGTGGGTTTTCTCCGGGTACCCTGGTTTCTGCCCACATCCCAAATACAGGCATGCTAGGCTAGTGAAACTCTACAATGTTCTAGTTATGTTTGTGAGCGTGAATGGTCATTCGTCTCACTGTGCCCTGTGATTGGCTGGCAACCAATTGAGGGTGTATTCCTGTCCTGCTGCCCTGCAATGGGCTCTAGCACCCCAGCGACTTGTGAGGATAAAGGGTACATACAATGGATGAATAAAGAATATATTCTTTATATATATATATATATATATATATATATATATATATATATAATATATATAAAATATATATATATATATATATATATATATATATATATATATATATATATATATATATATATATATATATATATATATATATATATATATATATATATATTCATGAATAAATACAGTTACAATGCTCTAATATGTTGTATAAAACAAAAATGTATTAAGGTTAGGGGCCTCAATAACACTGCAAAGTTGTTAGTGTTCATATTTTAACATCAGTATTTAACTAATTTTCTGCCATTGACAATAATAAATCTCAAACTCATTTAAACTGGGAAAACTAGCTGTGAATGTGCATATTCCAATGCCATTTCTATTGCAGTGTTTTTTTATTTTTTTTATCCCTGGTGGGTTATGACCTTCCGGAGTGCCCTCATACGTGCTCCATTTTGCCATCATATCCTAAACACTTGCAAGCTAGGCTGATTGAACACTCCAAATTGTCTGTACGTAACTGTGCGTGTTTCAATCATTGTGCCCTGCAAATTTAGGGTGTCCCCTGCTGACTGCCTATAGTTGGCTTGAGGTCGTGAATTGAAGAACCACAGACGCCAGGCTAATTACTCGCTGTTTTTCTAAATGTGCAGCAAGTCTCGTTCCCTTTAGCGCACACTGTAGGATTAGTGCATTCAAATGCATATTGTTTTCCCCCCCAAATGCCACTGAATGTGACGCAAGAACGAAATCTAAAATGTTAATAAGGGGGCGGTTTGGGAAACCTTCCATAAGAAACCTTTCTCCTATTGGGAATTTTAACTCACTGACAATGATAGACAAACCAGTGTTTCTATAGAAATGAAAAGATTTTAAATTCCGCACATTGTAACTTTTGACATTACCACTCATAAGACTCAAATTCAGGGAAACCATCAACATCATTCCAAGTATTTTTCCTGTTTTAGTGTTATTTCATGAATTAATTTTTTTGCCATTGAAATTAGAGTTGCACTGATACCCGCACTAATACATGCATAAAAATAATATTATGAGTAGTATAAGTAATTATTAAGAAATAAGGCACCCAGTAACCACTGGTGTTATGGGATATGTTGTTTGGTTACGTCGTCTAACATGAAGTGGGGTTCGATGGAGCGATGAGGAGACCGGATGTCATGTATATATTTGCACATAAAATCTAAGTTGTATCAATACCGTCTGATTCGCCAAAGTTTATTCCAAAAGCTGAATGAACCATATCAATATGAGCACGAGTACCGCAAGCTAGAGCTCTGATTGTTTACTTCTGTATTTTACCATGTTACCCCACTCAGACCGTTTTGTCCAATAATTCAACGATGTTTGAAAATATATAGTTTTTTGTGAAATACTGGGTTGCTTGCAAAAATTGTGAAATGAACCGCACTAAAAAGTCCAGACCAAATGTATTTTGCCCTGGAGCAAAGAAAGTGAACTATGGACTTTTCTATTCTGAAAACGCCCTAAGAGTTACCTTTGGTAATAGTTAAGTTGTCATCATTATAGGAAAAGATTGATTACAATTTACTGTGCCATTTACAGTACTGCCCCCCCTTTTAACTAATAATTAACCTAATTAAGATAACTTCAGTCACTGATGTTAAATGTAGAAATGTACTCTTGTTACTGGGTGATTTCTTGTTTATTTACCACTGAGCAAGAGTGGGCAAAATGAAAAGAAATATGACTGAATGTTCCCGAGTCTGCAGCTTCGGTTCAGTCAACAACTTGGAGAGATTGTTGAAGTAACCCAACATGGACCGTTAAAGTCACCACCTCTGACTTATAAGCACTTGTTATGAGTCCAAATACAAGGCAGAGTTCAGTTGTATCTAGTTAATGATTCCTTTCCTACGATCAGGTTATTTAAAAAAAAGCTTCAGGTCACTCCAACTCCACACACGGATGGCGCTGGAGAAGGTGGTGTTTTGCAGTCTACTGCTGCTGGGCGCAGCGGTGGGCACCCATGGTGGGCGCATCTTGGTGTGGTACACCGAGGCCAGCCACTGGATCAACATGAAGCCAGTCCTGGAGACGCTGGTGGAGCGTGGACACAGTGTGAGCGTCCTGATTCCCAGCGCCTCGATCTTCATGAACGCCAGCGATGAGTCACGCTTCCACTACTTGCCCTTCAACGTCTCCTTCTCTCAGGAGGAGATGGAGAGCTTTCTGGATGAATTTCTGTCCTTCTCCATGTACGAGATTGACTACCTTAACTACTTCCAACTGTACATTAAATTTGCTGCACTGATGAAGCGCGACATGCAGTACGCATTCAAGTATCTAGATGGAGTGGTCAAGTCAGACACGCTTTTAAACAAGCTCAAGGAGGGCCAGTACGACCTCCTCTTGGCTGATCCCATATACCCGGGGAGCGATCTCGTGGCTGAGATCCTGGACGTTCCACTGGTCTACTCGCTGCGGTTCAGCATGGCCTACAACTGGGAGCGTTACTGCGGCCAACTACCATCACCGCCGTCTTTTGTGCCCGCCGCTATGAGCAAATTGACCGACACCATGACGTTCTCTGAGAGACTGTGGAACTTCCTCTTCTACGCTTTAAATGACGTCTTCATTGAATTCACCATTTGGTCAGATGCGGATAAATACTACACGGAATTCAAAGGTAGGAGGCGCATAGCGATGGATGTCAACTCCATTTGAATTGAGGCATCACCATTAAAAACATCATTGATAGCAACTAGTAGAAAATACGTTCATGTGAAAGATGATTGCTCAAATTTTTTACGCATGTAAATTGAACATTTCTTAGATTAACTCTGATCATGATAAAATTATGTTTAAAAACAGACAAGTTCAAAATGAACGACGATCGCCCGGCTCACTCACTAAATGACCGGAGAAAGCACCAACCAAGAGCACGCATGCCCTCTACTGGCTAACTCAGAAACAGAAGGCAATAATAAGTATATGCAATCGATTATGGTAATTTCTCAGCCCTGTGACAAAGAATTAAAAATCAGGCTTGAGTATCGATGTTTATACGTCTTCAGGATACACCAGCTAGATTGCATTGTCCAAGAATAAGCGACAAAGACTGTAGTACATTTATGAGGTCAAGATTATGCTATATTAGTGTTAGCAGAAAGCTAGCATAGAGTCAAGCATGTTTTGTTCTGCTCTCCTTTCCCACCCAAGCCCCCTCTATGACGACACACTGGGCCCCCTAGAGGTCTGGGTCTGGCCACACTGCCAGCACCATCAACATCCACCCCTGGTTCCTTTATTAAAGTTCCACTATCATGACATTTTACACAATCCGATAATTAAATGATAGGTTCCTGTCAAAGAGTATTCAAAAATAAACAAATAGGATGCGTTGAAACTTAAAATTTTTCAATAAAATTCATATTTACGTGCGGCCCGTTGGACAACTGGTTAGCACGTGCAGAGATTTTACTACACAAAGTCAAATCGGGAGTGAGAAAGAAAAACAGACTAAGTGCCCAACATGAGGCATCCTATCAAAGGCCTACCGAATGGTAAATATGTTACTACATTTATACCCCTTGACTAAAGAGCAAGCATACCAATTGAAACACTAATATTTATCATCTGAAAATATTAACACGGGTCGGCTAAATCCTTGTTTTGTTTCTCATGTCATTGTTAATAACTTTTCATTGGCAACACAATATTTGTCAAACTGGTCAAAAGTCTTTAATACAGTAATCCCTCGGTTATCGCGTCTTCAATTATCGCAAAATCCCTACTTTGCAATTTTTTTTTTTTTCCACTCTTTTTTTTAATATTTTTTTTTAAGTTCATAAAAATGTGAAACTTGGAACCGGAAGCCACTTTTGCTACTAGGACTCAGCACTGAAGAAATGATTAATTTTTAATTTTTTTTAAAGTTCATAAAAATGTGAAAATCCACGCTGAAACTCCTAAGCGGAAGCCACTCTTGCTACTAGGACTCAGCACTGAAGAAAAAAAAGTTATAGTAGGGGTGACCCAACTTTACGATTTTTCGATTATCGCGGCCATGTCTGGTCCACATTAACCGCGATATTCGAGGGATTACTGTATTAACCATTTTTCTGATATATATTTCAATTCAATTTCTGAGTAAAACAGATAAAACACGGGCCGCCACAGCAATAAAACTAAAGGAAGACGCATGCGTAAAAAGTCCTACCTTTGCCGACATTACTTCAGGTGAAGGGTCAACGAAATAGGATTTAAACTGTGTTTTGCGGTTTTTGGTTTATATTACAAAGAAAAAGACTATGGGTTGTGGCTCAGTTAAGCACAATCTATCGGAGTACCCGTTGAGGTGATACTTTTTTTAAACAGTGATTGGCTATCAGCCCTCTCTGTCAAAATTGATTGGACGTCTTTTGTCTTCAATGGCAGTGAAACGTCACTCACTAAATGCCAGTAATGCCAGTAAAAATGTAGTTTACATCATTCAACTTAAATGGAACTGAATGAGCTAAAGAGCTTACTGAATTTTAGCATCCTCTATACACATCAACTGAGTCAATTTTACAAATGGACATTTTTGCGTTTTTGCTAACAGGTAAGCCCACGAGTGCCTGTGAAATCATCGGCAGGGCAGACATCTGGCTGATAAGGACTTACTGGGATTTTGACTACCCTCGTCCTTTCCTGCCCAACTTCAAGTTTGTTGGCGGCATCCACTGCAGACCCGCCAAAGCACTACCCCAGGTGAACCAAATAGGAGGATTAAAAAGTGATGTCGGTAAAAAGTCTCAGATTCCAGCTCAATGAGCAACTTAAGCATCTTTTACTACCAGCTCTTTTGACAGGCTCATTTCCTATTGAAAAGAATGAACTACAGTGTGTTCAACTTACCAGTTTGCGCTGTTGTCTTCTATTCAGGACATTGAAGAGTTTGTGCAGAGTTCAGGTGACGATGGCGTTGTTGTCTTCTCTTTGGGATCCATGGTCAAGAACGTCAGCAGCGAAAAGGCTGACATGATTGCTACGGGCCTTGGGCAGATCCCCCAAAAGGTTGGACTGGTTTTAGTGGCACGTACACTTGCTGGCTGATAGCACTGGCAACACAGAAAATGAACATTGTTAGCCAGTGTAATGATTATTTTATAGGTGCTATGGCGATACAGTGGAAAAAAACCCTCGACTTTGGCCCCCAACACGAGAGTCTACGACTGGATCCCTCAAAACGACCTACTGGGTTAGCAGCCGCCATCTTTTCAGAGCCTAATTGGGTAAACGGTTCAACATGATTCCTACCCCACCCAGGTCACCCCAAGACACGAGCTTTCATCACTCATGGCGGAACTAACGGCATTTACGAAGCCATCTATCATGGGGTGCCAATGGTAGGCATTCCCATGTTTGCCGACCAGCCGGACAACATGGTACACATGAAGGCCAAGGGTGCCGCCATCATCGCCAACTTCAATTTCATGACGTCAGAGGACCTCGCCCAAGCCATCAGGACCGTCATTGAGGAGAAATCGTAAGTTTTGATGCTCCGCTAGAGTTGGGGTCCTATAACTTTATGAACTGACATTTGGGAAATACGTAGAATCAGAAGAGATTAACTTGATCGTCGAATTTTGTGAATTTGACACTAACCTCGCCTAGTTCAGACCCACTGTGCTTAATGGGAGAATGAAAAATAAAATTAACCCTTTCATGCATGAATTATGATTTTTTTTCATTAACAGGGCACTCATTGAATATACAGCACTGAAAATATAAGCATTCTATCACATCTTAAATAAAATGGACGTCTATAACCATCATTTGCATGCAATGAGTTAAATACAATGAAGAAAAAAAATCAACTTTAGTGTTATCTGGGATTGGAATGAGTGACTGTAGTCACCACAGTCCATAAAAGGATTAAATAGGGGGAAAAGTAGAGTCAAAATGATAACAAATACATAAACTAACAAGTATATGTACATAAATATTGAATTTAACTTTTGAATGTATAACATTGAAAATGAAACAAAAAAAAATTATACAATACAATCAAATGAACAAAAAAGCAATTGGCTGGCAACCCTGCCTATTTCCCATAAATGCCTGGGATAGGCTACAGCCTCCTCACAACCTTCATGGGATACACTGCACATATGGATGAATGAATTAAAAAGGTAAATACATATAGATAAATCAATATTGATGTTTGATCAGACACGTTAAAACAAGACAAAAAAAATTAAAAAACACTTAAAAATATGGAATGCTTAAATGTTAAAATGCAAACTGAAATCAAGAAATTATAAAATACAAATGTTTAATCCTTTTGTTTATTGTTGAAATATATACTGAAAATTGAACTCATTTGCTGCTAATGGATGTCAAATCTATTTGAACTGGCAAGGTTGCCAGTGAATGATCAGGTTTTATTGCCACTGACTTTTGACAAGCAATTTATTTTAACAAGGAAGGACTGGTAAAATTTAATAAAATATTTTTTGATTTAAATGACCCGGTTTGCAAGTGGTTGGCGTGTTGGCCTCGCAGTTCTGGGGTTGAGGGTTCAATCCCAGGTCAGTATCCATTGTGTGGAATTTGCATGTTCTAACCAGGCATGGGTTTTCTATGGGTACTCCACTTTCCTCCAAAATCCAACAAAAGTACATGGTAGGGTTATTGATGACTTTAAATTGGCCCTAGGTAGGAGTGTGAGAGTCTATGGCGTGTCCGTGTCCTTGTGCCCTGCCATTGGCTGGTCACCAATTCAGGATGCCCCTAGTTCGTTGGGATAGGCTCTAGAAGCCTCCACGACCATTACGGTATGGAAAATGAATGAATAAATTTACTCATTTAATGTTGGCACTCCTATGTCACTTTGCAAAGGTACAAGGAGAACGCCAAGCGCCTCTCCGTGATCCACCACGACCGACCAATGAAGGCACTGGATGAGGCTGTATTCTGGATTGAGTTTACAATGAGACACAAGGGTGCCAAGCACCTCAGGGTGCGCTCCCATGAGCTCACCTGGTACCAGTACCACAGCCTGGATGTGATCGGGTTCCTGCTGGCAGCCGCCTTGCTTTCCGCGCTGATTGTCATCCAGATGTGTCGCTGTTGCTGGCGCCGATTCTGTGGGCAAAGCAGAAAAATCAAAAAGAAGGCTGAGTAATGAAAATGGCAGTTTCTGTAACTTGAATTTGATGTTTTACTATACTCACCAGAGCAGAATATTAAGGACACATGAATCCATGGAAAAGCTAGTAAAAAAAAGTGCAGAAATGTTAGAAACAGCACTTTGCTGCAATAACATCAATGTTGCACATTTGAATATTTGGGCTATGAGACAAATTTGAAGTTATAGTTGTGGAAATCTGATTACATCCAAGTGTAGAAACAGATTGATATTCTTAAGTCAATGTTCTATGCACTGCTAAAAAAGAATGACTAGTTCTTGCAGATAAGAGGAGTACATTAAATTAATTTAAACAGTCATTATGCATTTAAGTCAACGTTTCTTTATACCTCAATGTTTCAAAATATGACGTTATTGAAATTTTATTTGAATTGCTAGATGTATGATGCAACAAAGTTGATTTAGATTACCTTCAACTACTGCATGTGCAGGTGTAGCTACTGTGATGGAAAATGAAAGTGGAATGCTCTTTTCAGCAATCACATACTCCACAGGTGTGGCCTAATTGCATTTACACCACCTGAGCTCATTAAAAGGCAGCAGTTCATTGGCTGACTCAAAAAGACAACTAAAAACTTTTATTTTCATTTCATTTTTACTTAGTGATGACAAAATAACAACCATCCTCAACCATCTCCAACTTTACAATTGAGGGTTAATTTCTGTGTCATGGGTTTGAAACAGGTAAACAATATCCAAACATGAAAATTAAGTATAGTATTAATATAACTCAAAACATGTGTTTAGCAACGGCGTAGCGTTATTTCCCTCATTTTTTCCCTTTGGCGTCTTTGCGCTTCATCAACATTAGCTCCATGCAGGCGGTGGCATCCTCCGCTGTGTCGTGACCGCACACTAAGAGAGACGAGAGTGTTTTGTTGTCGTTTGTTCGATGGCCACAATTAATAGCCTTAGATGTTCTTTAAGGAGTCCTGTGAGACCCACCGCTCTCTTGGATGATACGGGTCAAGTATTCAGATGTGAGTCTGTTGAGGCTCAACCTGTGCGGTGGGCCCAGGCGGTGGGGGAAGACGGCTGCTGTATCCACCACCGTGCCGTGGAGCAACTACAAGTGACACAGCAACAATTTCTTTGACTACAGGCATAAAACTGCATTTTGTGCATACTAATTGGAGTATCTTTGACATTTGTTTGATGTAAAACATTAATGCATTTAGCACCATTGACATTCTATATGGATTGGGTGTCAACCGTCTGCATGTTTTAAAAATCTGCACGTTTTGTTTTTAATCTTCAACATTAAATCATAAGTTTCATCATGTTTTTGATTTCTTAGGCCTATTTGTGATTTAATCATCATTTTAAAACTATTTCAGAGTCAATTGTGTCTAAAGCCATTTGGGATCTTTTTGATGATTTAGGGATACAAAACTAAGCACAAGGGCTGCCCGGCAGCCTCACAGTGTATTCAAATTTGTAATGATGTTCAGGTCAGTACACCTCTGTGGAGTTTGCATGTTCACCCCTGCGTGGGTTTTCTCCAGATACTCCAGTTCCCTTCCAAAGACATTCATGGTATGCTGATTGGACACCCTAAATTGCCCCTAGGTACGAGTGTGAGCGTCAATGGTTGTTTGTCTCCTTGTGCCCTGCGATTGGCTGGCCACCAATTCAGGGTGTCCCCCACCTATGGCCTGAGGTCAGCTGGGATGGGCTCCAGCGCCCCCCGCAACCCTATTGAGGATAAAGCGGTTCAGAAAATGAGATGAGAAAAATAAACACTTTCACAAGTTGGAGTACAACTGTGTGTGTAACACCAAATTGCAACATGCCCACAAAAATTAAACATCCAGGAGAATTTTAGCTCATCACAACTGTTCAGACTGACAAGCACCTTGTCCATATCGGTTATGAAACTACCTTCCAAGTGTTGTTTCGATCCATCTCACAAAATCAGATTTCTGTGACTGTACCAAAGATCCATCTAGAATTCAGGGGTCTCAAACCGGTCCTCAAAGGGCCGCAGTGGGTGCAGGTTTTCATTCCAACTCAACAAGAAGATACCTTTTGCAAGTGTAATCAGTTAATCAGTTGATTGCAGCCAGGTGCTACTTATTTTAGAAGACACCTGATTGGTTAAAATGTCGGCACTGGATCGGTTGGAACAAAAACCAGGACCCACTGCAGCCCTCGGTGGAATCGGTTTGAGACACCTGATCTAGATGGACTAAAACCCTTATTTCAGCTACCACTGAGCACAAGGTTTGAATATAGCTCATATCAAGGGCAGCAAATTTAAATGTCATGTCTGAATTAAGATTAGAAAAATTGGACTACAGTGCGTTCTGAAATCAGGTAAAATAGCCAAAATGGTACTAATGCCAAAGTCTATTGCTTGTTGATGAAAAGCAGGTACGGACCTATAAAATAAAAATTATACTGCATGTTAGAGTTGTGGCGTGAGTGATTAGCGCATCGGCCTCACAGCTCTGGGGTCCCAAGTTCAAATCCAGGTTACGTCCACCTATGAGTGTACAGGTTCTCCCTGGGCCTGCGTGGGTTTCCTCCGGGTACTCCAGTTTGCTCCCACATTCCAAAAAACATGCATGGTAGGCAGATTGGATACTCTAAATTGCCCCTAGATATGGGTGTGATTTTATATGGTTGTCCATCTCCTTCTGCCCTGTGATTTGGTGGCCACCGATTCAGGGTGTCCCCAGCTCTGGCCCGGAGTTAGCTGGGATAGGCTCCAGCACCCCCCGCGACCCTAATGAAGATAAAGTGGTTCAGAAAATGAGATGGGTTAGAGATGTGAAAATGATTGAAGTATCAATAGAGAAATATATGCGGATATGATATTTAATTGCATATTTATCAATACTCTATTTTTGTTTTGCATTACCAATAGTCCCCAAAATTTGCCGTGAGGCGAATTGGATTTGGCGCTACTCTTGATAATAATGGAGGATACTTTTATATTTTCCTTGATAACACATTGGCTGCCACTTATGGTGCTTGATGTCTTATCCATTTGAAGAGGGGCTTGCAACAGCAAATCAGTTACTGCTATACCTCCCATTTCAAATGGATGGATCATCCACTCATGATTACTTCTTTAACTAGCTTGAATTTAGTTTTTAAGAGACACATTTTTGGACGTCCATCATCTTCAAGGGAAATGAAAGAGTTGTTATATAAACATACATGTATATATTTAAGTTTAGCTTTTTTATCAATAGAGTATTGAAAATGTATCAAGCAACATTGTGACAGCATTATTTGGTGAAAACGTCCATGTCACCTTAAGGGCACAGAGATCAGCTTCCAGACCATGCCCAATCAGGATGGTGTCAGCTCTGATAAAGCTCAACAAGGACTTCTGGACCTCCGCAAGAGACGTTTGGATGTCCATCATGTCTTCCTCACTTATACCTGAAAATCTGGACACCGGCCCCGTCAGCAGCCTCCTGAACGCATCAAATGAATGAATTCCTTACCTGGTGTTGTAGTCAATGACCTCACTGCACGGCTTGAGATAAGTGTCATAGATCACTTGGAGGCTCGGGTCCACGACGGTCACTCGTAATAGCTCCAGGCCTTGAATGGTGTAACACTGAAGACAAAATGATGCTATAGATCAGGGGTGGTAAACACGCGACTCTTGAGCGTATTAATCATATTTTGTATATAATGTGGCTCTTTGCTTCATAGTTGATCTGTTAACTCTGGATATGTTGCATGTGCTGTGTGTGTGTTGAGGGTGTACGTTTTGTAAAGGAAAGAAAATGTTATGGTGAATGAAATGGTTTTAATTGTGTGTGTGTGTGTGTGGGGGGGGTCTGTTATGGCAGGTCACTGTGTGGTGTGACTGACTCTCACAGTTTAAATTTACTCTCTGTCTAACTTGTTCACCACCCCTGCTATAGATAAAAGTCAGGATTGAGCTTGTGTGATTTTAAAAACAAACTTTAGTTTGGGCAGCTATCTTCGTCATTGGTTTAAAACTGCATTGGTATGCTAGGGTTATCTCTATCAGTTCTTTGACCAGGATTTAACTTAATGGCTGCCATGGATGTCAATAGGAGTTCAATCCATTTGAACTTGAACTGATAGCAAATGCTTTAAAAAAATAAACGTAAACGATCGTTTCAGGGACATTAAAGGCAATAGACATCAAATGAATTTGTTGAGGCAGTGAAAGATTTTTCAGATTAAAAAAAAGAAATAGTTGCAAAAAATTATCATGTTAGTTTTTTTCAATGTTTCAGGGCCATTGACAGAAATTTGAATCTGATTCATTTTAACAGGCAGTGTATGTTTTTTTTAACCTAACAATATACACAATTAAAATAAATATAATTTAAAAAAGTAAATCAATGCCATTGGATAATTGCTGCCAAACCTCCCAATCAAAATGGATTCGCCATCTACCACCTTCAATGAGTTAATTGGCATTCAGAATGTAGGGCGCACCAAAAAAATGCTCTCAACTAAGGTGAATTTGGAATGACAAATCATCCTAACTAGCATTTTTGGGAAAATAGGTGGAACATCAACTACAAAAAAAGTTCTTGATGTTTTGCAAAGTGCAAAGGTCACCGTTTCACAGTCAAGTGCGTAGACTCCAGGGCAGCCGCTATCTTGAGGATGTCGGGGGCTGCTGGACACAAAGCCATCCATTTCCAGGGAATCATGCACGTGCAACTGTAAGGGACGACACACTGCTTAATGGAAGCCGTCGGCCTCGTCTAGCGTCGAAGTGCCTCCCACCTTGAATATTTGGCAAGGAGGCGCTCCCATCACTCCCTGGCAACAACTGTAGCGAGTTTCAACTCCACCGGGTACTGCAATTTCAACAAATGTCAATGGCACAATGACTGTAAACTAGGGTAGGGGTTGATCAACTCTTGACCCCTTTCAAAGATTTGGACAAGTTAAATAGACAAATTGTTCCATGTAAATACAATTTTCAGTTTTTCCCTGAGGTTTGGTTTGTATAATCTTAATGGTTTTCCAGATTTTTTTTGTTTATACATCAAATATTTGTAATGTTTTGAGCTTTTGCCCATTTTCCCTTTCACTTTTGCCCCCCTCAATATTTGTTTTCCTATTAAGTCTTAGGTTTAGCACATGTTTACATACCGGTCAACCTCAGCCAATTGCGCCCCTATAATAAAATAAATAAAATACAGGGAAAACGGATATGTCTGTTCGAGACACTTTTGAGCTGGGGGAACTTCAGGAAAATAGAAATTATTCTTGAAAAGACAAAAACAGTTTAAAAAAATTAAAATAAAAAAAGCCACAAAATGAATTATTCTGGTAAAAACTGGAGTTTGTTTCTCAAAAGTAATGCAACAAGCTCTCAGAAATTTCCATTGACAGTGACAGACATCCATTTTTATTTTGACTTTCAATGATTGCTGCGGACAGCCTTCCCACCCAGTCAAAATGGATTGGACGTCCATCACCTTCAATGGCAGCAGACTAGCTTAAAGTAACATACCTCTCTTCTCTACTCCTTTGCCATAGTGATAGTTGCACTCCTCCATTCGGGTGTGTTTACCCGCTTTGTTGACAGAGTACATGGCTCCACAACGACAGCAAATCCTCTTCAGGGCTGATGTCAGGCAGAGTCAAAATGGTACAGTTAAAGTGCACTGTTGACAAAAATAGTCAGTAGAGTGGTACCGATACTTACAAAATTCATTAGTTCTAGAACTAGTTTTGAAACTTGGATTTCTGCAAGTAGAGCAGTACTTTATATGTAAATTCTCTCATTCGTTCCACGGCCCTCAAAAAACTAACAACTAGAATATGTAAATAATGATGTAAATAATTTGGTATGAAAGATGTGAGGAAAGATCCAGAAATGAGAAAAAAAGAAAATGATTTATTAAACCATTGAAATGGCGACAACCCTGAATAAAAAACAAGTCACGCTCTTTAGCCCTGTCTCTCTCTGTCTCTCCCCCAATTGTATACAAAATTAGACAAAAATATAATAATAAACCTACTAACATTAAAAAAAAAATCCACAACTTCAAAGTATGTTAAGCACACTGAGGAAACACTCAACAGCTCAGTGAGGAATCAGGAACCCACCACCAGGGAGACAAGGAGGGTGCCATATATTGACTCACTAATTACTCTGACGCAATGGGTCCTCTGCTAAACTGGCTTGTTTCTATAGTGTGCTAACCTTGCGGATTCATAGAGCCACAAGGAAATCAACTCCAGCACAACAATTTAAGAAGGAAAAATATTCGGTACTGAAAGTGTATTGTAGCTATGCTTGTCTGTGGCAACGCGATGCATTCGTGCGTTCAAGGGCTGATGGGTACTGGGCCCATGACTGTATAAATAGATTTCAATGAGGCTACAAAGCTGCCTGGATGTGGTGAGTGAAATGAGTGGTAAGTGAAGCTGTCTTGCCTTTAGTCCAGAGATAGCACTCAAGAGCAACTCTTTTAAACCCTGTTATATATCAAAGTGTCTGCTTGTACTCAATCTTAGTTTTACATATTTTCGTAGCCCGGAACATCAATTTGCAAATCAAAGAATTTCATAACCTAAAAATTTCATATATATGAATGAATGAAGCATTTGTAAGTAGAGGTACCACTGTATATGTCTGTGATCTTACGGTCATTGCTGGCCTTCTTGTTGGCGAACAGAACAGCAGAACTGGCTTTTTCTGGGTGCTGTAAAGGAAAGTTCCTCTCAACTAACTCCTCCTCACTCAGGATGTAGTCCCGCAAAAAGTCATACAAAGAAGAGTCACCTTAAAATAAATGAATAAATAAAAAAATCAATTTTACAAAATGATGCTTTTTAGTAGGCTTGCTCACCCATCATTTTTTTACCACTCCCCTTAGTGTAGACCTTGTGCGCTAATATTGCTGGATTTTGGTGTAACAGAAAGGCCAATTTACACAATACCGCCAACAAAATCCTGATGGTGGGAAGAGGTGCAAAACATATTTGTCCACCTGTTATTAAGATGCATTTTCCACTGGCTTTTTGTCCATCTGATTTCCACAATGTTAATTTATTACGATTTTTTGTCCATCAGATTTGGACAATAAAAATGTATTTCAGCATTTGTCCTCATGTCATCCCAAATGAAAATGTGTCAATATGCAAAACTATCTTTTTTCTATTTGTTATTTTCTTTTCTGAAATGGAAGTGTTTTGAACTGCTCAGCCACCATGAACAATGTCTTAAAAAATAATTTGAAATAAATGCACAAATATCTTGAAAGCTCTTAAATGTACTATTGTACTGCTTAATATGGACGGGGGCATGGCACATACCATTTGGTTTGAGCTTCTTCCAATTGAGCGGAATACATCCTTTGCTTGTTTTGCCATAGACTTTTTCATCTACATGAAGAATAGCACAAGTCAAGACAATAAAACTTTTCAGTGTCAACCATAGGTCTTTCCTACCTTTTGTAGTGGCACAATTTTGCTTTTTCAACCTTTTAAGGGCATTCACAGCTACACTGAGATACTTGAGTTTGTTGACGCTGCGGTTGTACACCGCTTTCTCCTCGGCCACCGCCTGCCAAGCAGCACGAGACAAGAGTCACAAGGGGACTTTGCGGCCGGTGACGGGATTACCTTTTTGAAGGCCTCGTCAACATCGGTGACTGTGTCGAGGAACGCTTCAGTAAACTGAGTGACGTAGCGTTGTCGAATGTCGTGAGGAACCTTAGTTTTGGCCTCATAAAGCTGCTGCTGCTTCCCTTTTCGTTTCGTGGTGACAGGCTTCCATAAAAAAAAATACAATGTAAAACATGCCAGCATGCGGAATACGAGTGATCGCATAGCGGCTAATTATTGGTTGAGATAGTTGATTGGCTCATGCATTTCCCCAACCACGTTGACCGCTTTTATGTTACTAGTCATCCATTTTGCCTACTGCTTTCCAATTTACTATGAATATTATGTATATTCTTTGTTGTCTCTAAATAAAAATCCCACAAAAAGGACTCCTGCATTTGTTCCTCATCCATAGTGTATTTTTGTTCTGGTACAAATGATACCTTACAGTGTTGAAATATAGTAAGTAGCCTAGCATTGGCAAAATCTGTTCCAATAGCTTTGATGCAGTTGTGAACAGATTTGCTAAATTATAAAAAATAAAAAAATAAAAAAAACTAATTCCTTACTACAAGGCGTCCCCAACTATAAACATCATCCCCAAAACTGTACATGAAAAATGTATATGCTCATACACAAGCTGCAGTTGTCCACATTATGGAATATTTATAGCAAAAAATACACTCTTATAATAATCCAAAAACCTGGCCGCAGTTTTTTGAATAGAAAATGTAGTAGTTTAAATCGTCTGAAAATTCCTGTATACAAGTCACCTACAATGGTGTTTTAGACTGCATTTTTTTGTAACTCAATCTGGTGGTTTGCAGATTGAGAAGACTTTTTTAATTTTAATTAAAAAAATGTAACATGACATTACATTGCCACATACCTTAGAAGCCATCCGGCTAGGCGGATTACCAGCAGCCGTGGAAAGCACCATTGCCACTGAGTGCCTGGAAGGTCTCAGCGGGGTGGCAGGAATGAGCACTGGGGTGACTGAGCGATGCCTTAGCACTGACGTGCTGGCAGTCTGGTCGACAACGGAGCCTGGGCATCCTGAGGTGATTGGAGTAAGAACGGAAGTGATGCTGCTGGAGTTGGAGGTGATTGGCACTGCGCCCTGAGGCAGGATCAGGTGCAAGTTGTTGCCCACGTTGAGAACCGTAGAGCCTAGAGCTACGTAGTTGGCGTACACTGTGAAGACAGAAAATGTCTTTCACCCATCCTAATCATGGTATACAAGGTGTACATGTGTTAATATAATGTTTACCATTGTGATGAGGAGTAGGCAAAGTGGTGACAGCTGCTGCAGGTGTGGAAATAACTGTTGCAGACTGGATATCCTGCTGTCTCTGACCGACGGATGAATAGACGACTCCGTTTCCTTTCACGGTGGCCTTCACAATTGCAATTTTCTGCTGAGACGTGGGCGCTGTGTTTGCTGGTCCTCGAAACGGAACCAAAATCTGAGGCTCTGGTCTCCTTTTTGCTAACGGAACCTGGTAAAGAAACATTTTTAATGCCAATAAAGACATGCGCAGCGAAGGGCCACCTTAAGCCCACTTTGCCCAATCGACATCTTCATTTAGAAATCGTCCACCTTTGAGCTCAACTCATAAAATGTGAGCAAAAACTAAATTTTTGGAGTTTTATAAAGAGTGGAACTACATAGCATAATTACAATTATTGTAATCTCTGAACTCACACCAGCCAAATATAAGTCCCATTTTTGGGTAGGTAATCATGAAGTCCTGATCCGATACTCTGTCAGCACCCAATACTGCTATTTCAGAGCCTTTGTGAAGCTTTACCATTCGACCATTGTTGTAATGCTTATGCATGTGGTTTCTACAGGCATTAGCTGCCTTTCAACTGCTGTACAACTACACAAAGAAAAACGAGCAGTGGACGTCCAAGATGGTGAAGCAGTGTGCCTAATGGCGTATGTAAATTGGACGGGTACCCCAAGAGTTTAAAAATATCAATTTTGATTTAACAATACCCTAAAATAGAAAGTCAGTTCCTGTTCAATTCATAACCTTCACAAATATATTTACTTGACTACACCACTTTTTTGGCTGCAGCTTGTGACATTTTAGAATGAGTACAGTAATACCTCGACATACGAGTGCTCCGACATACAAGCAATTTGAGATACGAGTAACATTTCGAGCAAATATTTATTTTGAGATACGAGACAAATTTTGATATACGAGAATACAGCGGACACGAGAGGCTGCTCATAAGAACATCATGGGCACTGTCTTTCCCATCGCAACTGCCTTGTGTAATGTCTCTACAAGCACTGGGCGGAGCGGTGCATAAATCAGCATACGAGCTCAGTCCAGGAACGCATTAAGCTCGTATCTCGAGGTACCACTGTATAGTCAAATTGTGAATAAATAAGAATGTGTCCTGCCCAACCTCTGTCCCTTTGGACTCGTGCGCAATCCTTCTCTTTTCTGGCCATTCTTGGGGTCGGACCACGGGAATCTCAACCTTGCTGGGCATAACCACGGCTGTATTTTTTACCTGTAAGGACAAAAACTGTTTGCTTCACAAATATATTTGCTTGATAACACTACTTTTCCCATTTACACTAGTTTTTGGCTGCAGTTTGACATTTTAGAGTGAGTTCAGTAATCCCTCGAATATCGAGGTTAATGTAGACCAGACATGGCCGCGATCGTCGAAAAATGGCGAAGTAGGGTCACCCCTGTTACAACTTTCTTCAGTCCTGAATCCTAGTAGCAAGAGTGGCTACCGCTTCTGAGCTTCAGCGTGGATTTTCACATTTTTATGAACATTAAAAAAAAACATCGAAAAAAAAATAAAAGCCGAAAAAACAGCAAAGTAGTGATTTCGCAATAAGTGAAGAGGCGATAATTGAGGGATTACTGTATAGTCAAATTGTCAATAAGTAAGAATGCGTCCTGGCCAACCTCTGTCTCTTTGGACACCGCAATATCCGTCTTTTCTGGCCATTCTTGGGGCTGGACCGCTGGAATTTCATCCTTGCTGGCCATAACCACAGCTGTATTTTTTACCTGCAAGAACAAAAACTGTTTGCTTCACCGTCCGTGTGAAAGGTTATCGTAAAACAAACTTACAGAAAGCTCCGGCTGCTCCTGGTGCTCCAGTTCCTCGTTGTAGGCCTCCATGAAGATGCGGTAGCACTCTTCTAAAGGGTCGCTGTCAGACATCTCCATGTACAGATCTTCATGGTCCTCATCTGAGCTGGAATCGATAACTATGACGTTGTCATCCTCTGTCGGCTCCTGGTGGCTAGGGCCTATAGTGCAGCTAGCTGTGGAGCCCAATTCCTCAACGCTCTCCTTGGAAGGATAGCACTCTGCACTGCACGTTGTCTCAACACGGTCGGGGAGTTTCACAGCAACTGGTTCTTCATACGGGTCCGAAATGTGATGTTGTGCCGTTACTTCAACGGCAGACTGAGAACACGCAGAGGTATCGGGACCCTTTCCATTGAAGCCTTCTGGACTTTGAGTCAGGTCGATCAGAGCATCGGCAGATACTTCAAATGATTTCTCCTGGGCCTTCTGATCAGATCAGATGAGGAAATTCAATTTAAGAGTACTGGGTAAGAAATAAAAAATACCAACCTCAAGCACCGGTCCAATGTGTGCATCAAAATCATTGTCAGCCAAATCTGCTTTAGCCGACTTCCTGTCAGGCGATAATGTCATGTCGATGATCAATATGCCGTCATCATCGGTATGATTTTGTACTTCATTGGAGCACGTCTGCTGACTGACTGGCTTGTTTCCACCACACTGGTAAAGGCCCTTTCCTTTTAATGTCTTATTGAGGGATGAAAATTCGGCCGTGAAATTTGACATAGGGTCGTACTCCAAGTCAGTTCTTGGCTTGGAATTATCAACCACATACTTCCTGGATTGGGAAGGCTCTTTGACTGTATTGCCTTGTCCGTACCGACTGCCATTACCGTTTTGGACTTCCGCCTCAGTGGGGGCAACGTGTGTGGCACAGTAGCCCGACAGGCGCCTCTGCTCTTGCTCAACTTCGTACTTGGTCACTTCGATCTCCTTGTTCAGGCGATGGAGCTCATCAAGCTCATCTGTGACATTGTCTGCGACCTGCGAAACACCCCAGATGGATGGCTGGCTGTATTGGGCACCTATAAGGAAGGAATCAAATGAGCCACACTTGTTTTACAGAAGCACACTTATTACACAAAATTATAGTTTTTCTGGTATTTTATGTTGAAATATTCAACATAGAGCCTTTGAGTTAGCAGCTGTGACAAAAGCATGTGTTTTAAGTATTTTAGAGGAAGGAAATTGCATATTGTCATCAAGGATATTCACAGTGGTTGATGTAATTCAGTTGCTTTTATCAAATTACACAAAACCTAAACATGAATGAAAGGTTGTTGGACATACCCACGTCCATACCACCCAATGATTAAGTTGATTTGGGATTTGAATTTCTCACGGATTCAAGTACGTTTGGGATCCTCTATGTACCCTTAACAAAAATTCTCAATACATTGTTCAGGAAATCCAAACACTCAATCTCCTCATTAAAAAACAATTTAAAAAAACACCAACAGATTTTATTGACCGAAAACTATGTTTTTGCTCTTTTCCCAACTGGCACACATCCAATACATCACACCATGGCTCAACGTGGATTGTTTGGTGACGAGTGGGAGAAGAGCCATCATCCAATTAGCAGCGTATATTTTTTTCAAGCTTCCTGGAAAAATAGTCTCAATCAAGTTCTTTGTGAGATGGACTTGTGAAATGTTTCCGAGATGGACTTGTGAAATGTTTCCTTGACGGATATATGAACAGTCCATTTGACATAAATTCAACATTATTGTAAACAAATGAATGTCTTAAGACATTGCCTGGTATTGATAACGATAGATGTCCAATTCATTTAAATGTTGGGATTTCTGGTTTTGATAACTCACGTTTGAGTGTCACCCACTCATTGCCATGCTCCCTGTCAAAATGAATTAAAACGTCTAGCGAAGTCAAGGCAGCCAATGAGTTAACAGACACAATTTGTGGAAAAGTTTGGTCTACTGGAAAATTCCGGAATTCCGAATGTTGCTTGTTAGCCACTTTCTTTTCTGGTTGAAATGCAACATTGTGATGATAAACCAGGATGATTCGACATTGCAAAGCGCTTTTTCAGCAACCCGAATGGTAGAGCATGGTGAGCTCTCAATATTTGGATCACAGTTGCATACTATTTTTGTTCATCAGTTACATATTTTCCAAGTCATCAATAATTTGACAAAATATGCACAATATACACAATGTGGCCAGCCTGGCGGCTGAGTGGTTAACATGTTGGCCTCACAGTGGGGGACCTGTGTTCAAATCCAGGTCGTTCCACCTGTGTGGAGTTTGCATGTTCTTCCCGGGCCTGTGTGGGTTTTCTCTGAGTACTCCGGTTTCCTCCCACATTCCAAAGACATGCAAGGTAGACTGATTGGACACTCTAAATTGCCCCTAGGTACGAGTGTGAGCATGAATAGTTGTTTTTCTCCTTGTGCCCTGCGATTGGCTGGCCACCAATTCAGGGTGTCCCCTGTCAGCTGGGATGGGCTCCAGCACCCCCCGCGACCCTAGTGATGACAAAGAGGTTCCGAAAATGAGATGAGATGAAATGATGAGATGTAATACTCAGCTTCATTTTCAAAACCCGATGAGTCTCCTAGCATTAGCCCGAAAGGCGACTCCATTATAATTCCTATATATACACTTCATTTTGTCCACAAAAAGATTGTCTTCCGTGTATAATTAAATAGTACAACTAATATGGCGAAAAATATTAGTGACAAATGTTTTTTTTAAGTTTCATTTTTAAAAAAGTTTGAAAAGAAACAACTAACTGCAACGGCCACCTGGCGCTCACCTGCTAATGAAGACCTCAACGACGGCGGAGAATTAGTGCTTAAACAGCGCACCTTCTCGGCATGTTTGTACCAACAGTGGACTCGGCCGCAGCCTCGCCGGGATATAGGACAGGGCAGCCGGGAGAAGAGGCCAGACGACGGGAACATCGTTGATCATCCACACGGTCGTCTGTCAGTAGTCTAATTATCATAATGCGTCAAGTTCTTCGGACAGGGCCGAGTTATATATAGCCTTCGGGGCGCGGTGGCTTCGGTTTTCCAAAAGTTTAGACACAATTTAAAATCATGTATCTTATTGTTTAAACGCGTCATCCTCCAAAATATGACCAATATACCCCGCAATTCAAATTTTATCTCCAGAAAATAAAGTCAGTTTTGTCAACGACTTTGTAGTAATCACTCCCTGTCGATAAGTGGCGCTGTTTGAGAGTGCGGCATTGATATCTTGCTTTGTGGTTACTTCAATCCGCTAACACTTAGCGTAAATATAGACGTTATTTCCAAGCTTTCGACGGCAGTTGGCAGTTAATATACATTTTCAAAACGTAAATTTTGTTATTTAAACATTTATATTTAAAGATATAATGCAATATGCATCATGGTTACAATTCTATCACCAGAAATGAAGGTCAATATTGTGCATGACTCCGCAGTACTCTCGCCAGTCGAAGGATGGCGCTGTTTATAACCACATCATTGGTTTCTTACTCTGTGATGTTACTCTCTGCTAACAGCGAGCCAAACATTGAGACTATAATCCTAACTTTTACACTTTGATACAAACTAATTACAAACTAACACACTAATTTAACAATGGAAAGCAGCGATGACGAGATAGAAGAGGAAAACGAGTGGGATCAACTATTACCAGATTCGTCGCGAGCCTCTCGTTCTGGTAAAAAAAAACCTAAAACACCTCAACACCTATTTTGTTAAATACCTATTTCTGGGTGTTAAAAAATATCTTCAAGTGTGCCCATATTTTTATGACAGCCTCGGAATTGGGACTAAATGAGACACCCACACCTGCACAGAGAGTCATATTGCATTTTGACCTTGACTGCTTCTATGCTCAAGTGGAAATGATTCGAAATCCAACATTGAGGGATGTCCCTCTAGGTAACCTCTCTCTTTTATATGTTACAACATTTAATAGCCCTGATATTACATTTTAATTAAAAAAGGACGTGCATTTACACAAAGAATTAGACTTAGTTCCCAAATCCATCAAACTTCTCCAACATTACGTTTGGCTATGAATGTCATGAAAAGTAAGCCACTGTAATTTATACAATTTTATACAGAATGAGTTGGCAAGCACTGCAGAAACTTAACTTTTCATTTACATTTTTTTCTAAATGTCATCTGACTTAACCAGGTGTCCAACAGAAGTACATCGTAGTCACATGCAATTATGTGGCGAGACAACAGGGTGTTACAAAGCTGATGTCTGTCACCGATGCCATGGAGAAGTGTCCTGAGCTTGTCTTGGTCAAAGGGGAAGACCTGACGCCCTACAGAGAAATGTCCTATCAAGTTACAGGTTGGCACAAAATAGATTTGGACAATGCCGAAACTCATTACATCAGTGTTTCCCAACTACTGTGCTGCGGCACACTGGTGTGACGTGAGCAATGGTCAGGTGTCCTACGGGAAATTGCAAGAAGTCATACAATGTAATATTCAGGGAGAAAAATTTATATGAATATAACGAGATTAAAAGTGAACTATTACAAGGTTAAAATCAAAATATGATGAACGTTAAATTATAGATTATACTATTACACCATTCAAATTGTGAAACAGTCATTATGTTGCTTATTTGTATCTAATATCAACCGGAAATTGTTTGGTTTGTATGGCATCAACTTTTGGCGATGTAAAGTCTGTGTGAGCACAACACTTTTTTTTGCGTAATAGGATGAGATTTAAGTAATATTTGGAGAAAAGTCATAAAATGATGCAATTAAAAACATCATATTACTTATTTTTGCATCACTCAAACCGGAAGTTGTTCAAGGTCCGCAGACATCAACTTTTGGTGACATTAGGTCAGTGTGAAAAATTTGATTATGGAATAATTTGGAGGTTTATGTGATTCCTGCTGATTAAACTTTGATGAGAATGACTATTGTTATATATAGGCGACATAGTTTTTAATTAAAAGATTTTGAGATGGTGGTGTCCCTTGAGATTTTTTCAATGCAAAAAGTGGCACAGCTCAAAAAAGGTTGGGAAACATTGCATTTCATCATGAGACAATTCATGTTGATTCATAAAGGAAAAGTTACTTGATTAGGTTTTCGTTTATCATTGTTCTGAAAAGTTATGAATATTGGCTAAATTTATCTTGTCCACAGTAGATCAGGATTTCCCAACCTTTTTTGAGCTGCGGCACAATTTTTGCATTGAAGAAATCTCAAGGCACAGAACGAGCTAAAAATCTACAAATTTTAATCTATGTGCCCTAAATTAACAATATAAAGTCTTTCTCATCAAAGTTTTATCGACAGGAATCAAATAAATCCTCAAAATCATTCCAAAATCAACCCTGAACAACTCCCGGTTCAAGTGATGTAAAAGTAAGTAATGTAACGTTTAAAATCTCATAATTGTATGAGTTTTACTCCCAATCTTACTGAAAAATACTAATATTACATGAAAAGTAATGTTGTATCTCACACACACACACACGTCGCCAAAAGTTGATGCCCTAGCAACCAAAAAACCTATGGTTCAACGTAACGTAGAAACAACAAAATGATTTAAATCTTGTAACATTCCGCCTTTTTTTTAACTCTCAATATCACTTAAATCTCATAACATCACACAAAGAGCAGTTTTGTGCTCACACAGATTTAACGTCATCAAAAGTTAAAGCCCATTAAGCCGAACAACTTCCGGTTCGCGTTACAAAACATAAGCAACAAAATGATTTTAATCTCATTGTATCGAGTTGAATCTTGTAATAATACAATCTATCATTTAATGTTCATTATATTTTTATTTTAATCTTGTAAAAGTTTAATTTTATTCTCATAATATTAAGATTTCTCTCTCAGAACATTACAATGCATGACTTGTAATTTCCCGCGGCACACCTGACCATCTTTAACGGCGCAGTGGTTGGGAAACACTGCAGTAGATATGTTTGCCTCTGAATGAAGATGTATCACTTTAACATCATCCTTCACCCCAATGGACTACATTGCTACTAGACTGGGCTTTGTTTGCTGCCAGTGTCTCATTTCAGAAACTGAATTCACATGTACAGTGGTACCTCGAGATACGAGCTTAATGCGTTCCGGGACTGAGCTCGTATGTCGATTTACTTGAACTCAAATGAACGTTTCCCATAGAAATGAACTAAAAACTAATTAATTCGTTCCAACCCTCTGAAAAAACACCCAAAACAGGATATTGGATTGGAAAAACATTTTTATTTGTTCTAATTCGCCATCTATTAACAAAGTAACAAATAACTAGTGAGTTAATAGTACTAAAATGTGTTTAATAGTACTAAAATTAGACAGATTTCGTGGAGGGAAGGGGGGAGAGAGACTTTTTGCACGGCAACATGCTCGTAACATAACAAACAAATTTAAATGAACTTGGATTACGATGCAGACACACTCAAAAATAACTTTAATCTAACCTTGCACTAAACTTAATTCTAATTTTGTTTTAAAATTGTATACCTTTCTTCTCCCGGGTTGGCTCTATTTGCCCCGCCTCCACCCTGACTTTCAGATGCAACCTATCGAGGATTGTTTGCTTTTGTATTCCCTTCAAAATATTCCGAAAATGATCCATACAAATGTCCTCACAATAGGATAACGCACGACCACTTGCCAACGAGAAGTAGTATATACTCCTCTCGTATTAGCAATCGCTCTGCCATTCGCTCTGACTAACGGGGAAAAATGCCCAGTGCTCGTAGAGACATTACACGAGGGAGTTGCGACCAGAAAGACACTGTTCTTATGAGCAGCCTCTCGGGGGCGCTGTATGCTCGTATATCAAAATTTGTCTCGTATCTCAAGATAAATATTTACTCAAAATTTTAATCGTATCTCAAATTACTCGTATGTCGGGGCACTCGTATGTCGAGGTATTACTGTATTGTACAGTGTTTTGAGTTCGCTGATTTGAAATTCCAATTGGACTAAAATGAAGTTAGTGCATGTTTCTAACAAACAACAAATACCCTGATACAGTCTCAATATATGCAAGTGTGTGTTCATTGTTTCTTACCTTGTTATTTTGTTTGTTTGTTTTCCACCTTCCTAGATTTGCTGCTGTCCTACTGTCCACTGGTGGAGAGGCTTGGCTTTGATGAGAATTTTGTAGACATCACAGAGATGGTCAAGAAACGCCTGCCCCACACACCCCAATTCTCATTTAAAGGCCACGTCTACGGCTCGTCATGTAAGACTCAAAACATGCCAAACTTGCTATGATGAGTTGTTTAAAAAATGTATTCGTCCATTTTTCATTTTTATGCATGCACAGATAAAGCTGCAGAATCTGAAGCCAGCAAACACTCAGAGTTGGCGTTAGGCTCGCACATCGCCGCCGAGCTGAGAGAAGCCATCTACAGCCGACTTGGACTCACCGGTTGTGCTGGTGTGGCTGACAACAAACTGTTGGCCAAGCTGGTGTCTGGCACATTTAAGCCAAACCAGCAAACCACACTCCTGCCGGAGAATATCAGCGACATCATGGGTAGCCTCAGCAGCCTTCGTAAAATTCCAGGTAAGTTTTACAAGTGTAAAAATGAGTTTCTAATCATGGGGCTAGGAGTTATGGACTTTTTTTTTAACCAAAAAACGGATTTACCGTATTTTTCAGACTTTAAGTCGCACTAGAGTATAAATCGCATTTTTGTGAGGGCATTTTTTTATTCTATTTGAACATAATGACAAACATAGAAAAAATAACAATAGTGAAATGCAGAACAACTGACTAAATAAACATAACAAGCTGTCAGTGGTGAAGAGAAAAAATACATATTGTACATCTATGTGTATGTATATTTATATATGTATTTATATATGTATGTATATTTATATATATGTATGTATATTTATATGTATGTATGTATATTTATATATATATGTATGTATATGTATATTTATATATATGTATGTATGTATATGTATATATGTATGTATATGTATATTTATATATATGTATGTATGTATATTTATATGTATGTATGTATATGTATATTTATATATATACGTATGTACATATATACAGTGGTACCTCTACATACGAGCAGCTCTACCTACGAGATGCTCGAGATACGAGGAAAATTTCGAGCAAATAATTCGCTCTAGATACGAGAAAAATTTTGAGATGCGATGTTAATATTTATTTATTAACTTATTTATTACCTATTTGTTTATGTCTAAAATGTATTTTCCTGTATTCTCACCCTCTTGCTACTGACAATGAAATTTCCCGAATACGGGATGAATGAAGTTATCTAATCTAATATTTATGTATGTATTTTTTATTTTAATATTATTATCTGTCACACTTGAGCACTAGTCATAATAACATAAAATAACAATACAGCACTTTTTCCCGATTTTTTTGTTTTCCTCCCTGTATTTTTTTAAGTTGAGAATAAGAAAAAACAATGGAAAAAGCTCAAAACAAGTGAAACAGAAAAAAGTGCGAGAGAGAAATGTTGCACCAAAGTAAAAGTAAAACAAGGGACTAAAGATGGAAATTAGCCGTCGGCTACAATCTTGCATATTTGCATATATATGTTCATTAACATGAATATGAATATGTTCATTAATATGTACTGTCCCTTATTAAATAAATGAAACTCAAACTCTTAAAACTTCTAGCTAATCCCGGCTAACATTGGGTGAATGGTAGACTGCACCCTAAAAAGGTTGGGAGTCAGTTATAGGGCACCCATTGAGACATACAAACATTCAAACTCACAATCTCACTGCCATTGAGTATGAATCGAACGCATGCAATTTGCACAGAAATGATCCGAAAGAACCACCGCACAATTGGGTGGCCTGGCTACAATTACCAAGAAAAACAATCAAAATCCACTTGACCTTGGCTTTATAGCTTGCAGCGGACACGTATAGCGCACTATGGATTTTCATTCTTTTCTCATAGCTACCTAGCTTAGTCATACTAAACTGTGGATGGTTAGCTCTTAATGGTTCTTCGATAGTGGCCCACACTATTTTGTCTTGACAACATGTTTTACATATGAAAATGAATAATTCATCTTCTCACTAATGTAACCTTGGGATGATTAGCCTAGCAAATCAAGCTAATGGTGCTTTGTACAATGCAAAGAAAATGTAGAAGCTTTATAAAAATACAGTTGCTAATTCATCGTGTTTGTCAGGGGTTGGATACCAAACGGCCAAAAGGCTCCAATCACTAGGATTGCTCAGCATCAAGGACTTGCAGCTTTTTCCGCCCACCCAGCTAGCCAAGGAAATGGGCTCTCCTTGCGCAATACGTCTGAAAAATCTATCCCTGGGCCTGGATGACTCTCCCGTGCATCCCGCTGGAGCTCCTCAGGTAACACGG
This sequence comes from Stigmatopora argus, assembly GCF_051989625.1. Lineage (NCBI taxonomy): Eukaryota > Metazoa > Chordata > Actinopteri > Syngnathiformes > Syngnathidae > Stigmatopora > Stigmatopora argus. The sequence goes on from NC_135391.1 coordinate 17,286,231, forward strand.
CGACATTTCTTCGCTGCGTAAAGTCCGTGTTTATCACCTGATTTTAGTCCCTCAGTGACGAAGACTCCTTCAAGAAAATGTCATGTGTGAAAGAAGTGACGGAAAAGATTCAGCAGCTCCTCACCACCCTGCTAAAGAGGTTTGAGTCAGTTTTCCACACTTTTTTATGGTGCAGTGAATGTTTCAGTGCCATTGATGGTGTTAGACGTCCAATCCATTTGGCTGCCAGCCCCTCCCAGTCCAAATGGTTTGCCGTCAAAGGGAGCCATTGAGTTACCATTAGTTTGATAATTACTTATTTTTACTCATGTTGCCCCAATACCAATATGGCCCTAAAATTACATAAGGGATATCAGGGAGTATTACAAAATAACTTCGAGACCTAGTTTCAAAGCACCAGCAGCCCTACCTAAGCTAGCTTCCCAAAATGAAGTCAAACATACAATTTTGTCGTATCCAATCGTCCCTCTGCTGTTCAAGACCAACCGTATGTATACATGTACGTGTGTATATATATATATATATATATATATATATATATATATATATATATATATATATATATATATGTGTATATATATATATATATATATATATATATATATATATATATATATTTCAGCAACACGCTTATTTATTTATACATGTATTTTATTTATTTATGTCTAAAATGTCTTTTCCTGTGTCTGTATTCTCACCCTCTTGCTACTGTCACAATGAAATTTCCCGAATACGGGATGAATAAAGTTATCTAATTTAATCTAATTTAAATGGATTTACCATCATTAGACGTCCAAGACATTTGAAGTTGAGGGATGGCAGCAAGTGAACGTTTGTCCATTCTACTGTAATTAGTAGCACTCCAGTGTCTTAAAAAATCACTTGAAACACTGGGAGACAAAAGAAAATTTCTTTTCATTTTTCATCATCAATAATTCATTTTAAAAATTTGTTTAGTTCTAATAAGCAGATACGAAATTCCCATCTCCCTAAAAATTTCAGTAGAAAATATTGAAAAGCAAAATGTTCGACAATCAACGATCCGGCACATCACTCACTCACTAGCAACTGGAGGGAAAGCAGGAAGTCCTGTCAACAACTTGCCATCACGTCCACACTAAGGATGGTGGCATGCATAAACAATAACTAAGGTGATCATTGGCATATAAGACTAGACACAAATGTTATGACACTAAATATTATCAAAATGTAAAAAAAAAAATTCTCAGGAGCAGGAATATTCAGTGGTGCCTCTACTTATGAAATTAGATTTAAAATTTGTATAATTTTATTATTTTTGACGGGTTTAGGGCAGGGGTAGGGAACCTATGGCTCGGGAGCCATATGTGGCTCTTTCCATGGGTACATATGGCTCTCCACTAACCTGTGAGGTAAAATATGGAAATCATTGGTGAGAGAGCTGAGTCCCGAACGCACTAACAAGAGCGTCACTGCGGCGTCGGCACTACCTGTACCCCTATTTTGATCATAATTTTGTTTGTTATTACTCTTCTGTATGCATGATATCATTGATACTGATTTTGTAAGCCACCACATAACAATGTTGTCAAAAGAAATCAGAGACTTTTTGTACGTTAAAAGTGATGAAATGACAAAAATAAATAAAAATTACACTCATATATTTTTACTTTTCAATTCCGAGAATGGCTCTCAAGAAATAACATTAGAAAATATTAATTGTTTATGGCTCTCTCAGTCAAAAAGGTTCCCGACCCCTGGTTTAGGGGTTAGTAGTATGTATTGGGAACCTCGGAAAGGATTAGGGCAGGGGTACTCAATACGTTGATCGCAAGCTACCAGTCGATCGCTAAGGTACTAGTATTGGTAGATCGCATGACAGTAAGATTTGATTCAAAGATTGGATTTGTAGTAATATTTTATATGGGACTTGAACTGGGAAACAACGCCATCGCGAGTCCAATAACAATTACTACCTGCCTACACTATTTTGGCCTGCTGGCATCAGGTATGTCTATCATCAGCATATGTACGTAACTGCAGAGCTTTGTCATGGGCCCGGAAAAAAGGGGTAGATCGTGCAAAGTTGGCTCCTTGAAAATTAGATCTTTGAGCAAAAAAGTTTGAGCCCCCTGGATTAGGTCATTTACTTTCAGAACGCGGCTATGTATATAAATTCAAGTTATGAAACCTGTTCCGGAACAAATTAATTTCGTATGTAGAGGTACCATTTTTAATTGTGATGAAATTGTCTGTAGAACTTTCTGACATTTTAGGACTTACAGATATTTGGGTGAGGTTGGCTGTGAAAGTTTCATATTTCTCTCATTGAAACTTAGAACCTTGGATGAGTTGTCGATTAATTGTGGCAGCCCTCTCTAACATGAAACTTTTGCGTGAAATCCAGGATGCGCAACGACGGCAGGAAACCGCGAACCTTCCGCCTCTCCATTCGCAAACATTCAGCGAGCAACAAGTGGTGTAATCGGGAGACTCGTCAGTGTCCTATTCCCAACCACGTCGGGCACGAGATAATCTCAGGTAAGAACGCTTTAAAGTTCCCCTCCTAATAACTATTAGTTTTAAAATTTGCAACATTATTTAGACAGCAGTGCCGACACCTTGGCCCAGCTGCTCTCCTTAGGCCTGAAACTTTTCTCCAAAATGATGGACACGGCTGCACCGTTTCACCTGACTCTCATCAGCGTGTGCTTCAACAACCTGCAGATCCAAGCTCCCATCACCGGCAGCAGGGAGTCTATCGCTTCCTTTTTCACCCCCACTACCGCCCTACTAAGATCAACTCAAAGCCAGGTACAGAACTCTCTCAGTTTTAACACTACTACTTTGTTTGCATTTAATCCTCATGGCAGGGCATCTTGATGCACAGGAATTGCTGTTAAATAAATATAATGGGGAAAAAACAAAAAAAGGATCCAAAGTCATAGCAATAATAAGTGTTGGCATTCACAAAGAAGGTGTAATGTCGTCCTCTCGTGTTCAAAATAGTAATAACATCGTGACGACAGGGAGCCACCCTATTTATGCATCATAGAGGCGAAAAAATATTATTACGTCGAATGAAAGAAATTTAAGGCAACTTTAATCTTTTTTAAAGTCTGGATTCTGACCTTAATCTCAGAATTGTGATTTTAAAATCAACTTGCCCGCCCTTTTTTCTTCAGTGGCTTTAATACTTTCAGTAGGAATATAAACATGCAACACGCTTATTTATTTATTTATTACTTATTTATTTATGTCTAAAATGTCTTTTCCTGTCTGTATTCTCAACCCTCTTGCTACTGTTAGAGTGAAATTTCCCAAATGCGGGATCAATAAAGTTATCTAATCTATGCAAAAATAATAATAATCATAATAATAGTAGTAGTAATAATAATAATTATTATAGTAATAATAATAATTATAGTAATAATAATAATTATAGTAATAGTAATAATAATAATTATAGTAACAATAATAATTATAGTAACAATAATAATTATAGTAATAATAATAATTATAGTAATAGTAATAATGATAGTGATAATAGTAATCGTAATATTAATAATAATTATAATAATGATGATAATAATAGTAATCATAATCGTAATAGTAATATTGATAATAATAATGATGATAATAATAATAGTAATCGTAATAGTAATGATAATAATTATAATAATAATGATGATAATGATAATAGTAATCGTAATATTAATATTAATAATAATAATGATAATAATGGTAATAATGATAATGATATTAATAGTAATCGTAATAATAGTAATAATATTGACAACGGGCGAGGTAAAGCGTTGTCCATTTATAGTCATCTTCATAATTGGCCTTTCAAAACTGTATTTTTCAAATATGACCAAAGCAGTTACCCATCCATCCATTTTGTCCCACTGATCAGAGGTCGTGTCCCGAGGGCAGCAAAGAAGGCCAGACGTCCCTTTTCCTAGGCAAACTCCCAACGATTTTCCGAACGTCCAGGACGCATCTTAATCAGATGCCGGAGCAATGGTGAACAAAATTGCTATGGATCTGTCCGGAAGTCTTTATCCATGGCCTCACCTATTTCTGTGTTTTTGCCTCACCACCAGAGCCTTGAGCTGTTTGACACCTAGTAGCCATGAGTTGACCTCGGAGTCCTGTGAGCCTAGGAGAAGTTACTACATGAATGTAGTGAGGAAGGATATAAAAGTAGCTTGTGTAGGGAAGATGATGCAAAGGACAGCGTGAAATAGAAAAAAAGCTGAAAGTTTAGTAAATAGTAGTAGTTTTCATGATAATATCGAGCAAAACACAAGAAATTTCCATCTTCCCATTTGACTTCTTTTTAGATTAACTCTGAAAATGCAGGTGGCGCAGTTGATGAATTCTGCTCACCACATCAGGTCAGACCTAAACAGAGCGCTTGTTCTGTTCTCGAGGCGGCCTCCCATCCAGCGGCGTCATCCTGCGGTACACCAGACCTTAGCACGACACATCGACTGCCGTGTAATGTGGACCCTCTGGTGTTTTCCCAGCTCCCTGTCAACCTTCAAATGGAACTTTTCAGCGAATGGGAACAGCGGAGGCCACTTTTGAAAATCCCCGCTGCTTCCAAGAAGGCCAACGACAAGAAAAGCACTAAAAAGGGAAGCCAGACTAACAGTTTGTTGAATTATTTTAAGCCCATGTAAAGAGGTGACAAATGAATGCTTCAAAATCCAAGAAATGCGACCAGGTGATCACAAAAGTACTCTTCAGTAAAAAGTTCCTTAAGTTATACTTCTACTTGGTTTCCTGACACTACAAAATCATGGCAAACACAATTTCCTGGAAAAAAATACATATATAAATAATAATCAATTCCTGGCACCATAAAATGATGGAAAATCACTACATATTGCCTCCATAAAAACTGCAATGTTAAGTCAAGTTCAATCTGACTTTTATGAGTGCTTATGTTCACGTGATGCATTCTGACCCAAATTCCTAAAATATTGTTGTTGAGTAATACAGGCAAGCTTGACTCATTTCTTCAGCTATTCTAATTGTTCCCAAAGCAGCTCTGTATTTTGGTTTTGGCCTTTTTCACTATGTTTTTATGCCTTTGGTAGAAATAAAATAAGAATACTGGACTTAAAGTAGAACTCTGTCATTGATATTCAATAATGGATGATTCTTGTAACTTGTAACAAATAAAGATTTGTACAATGCTTTTCAAAAATGGTTTACCATTCAATCCTTCAGTAATGCACAAGTCATTTGGGCTTGACCGAGGGAAGTTGTAGCCGGGATTTGAACTTCTGACCTTTCAGGAATATTGTAGCAAGGTCCATTTTCAATTTTCTGTTATTCATTAGCATTTTGCGCTGTACAGTTCAATTGTGGGTGGCCCGGCGGCTGAGTGGTTAGCACGTCGGCCTCACAGTAGGCGTCCTGCGTTCAAATCCAGGTCTGTCCACCTGTGTGGAGTTTGCATGTTCTCTCTGGGCTGGCGTGGGTTTTCTCTGGGTACTCTGGTTTTCTCCCACATTCCAAAGACATGCATGGTAGGCTGATTGAACACTCTAAATTGCCCCCTGCTCCGAGTGTGAGCGTGAATGGTTGTCTCCTAGTGCCCTGCGATTGGGTGGCCACCAATTCAGGTGTCCCCCGCCTCTGGCCCGAAGTCAGCTGAGATAGACTCCAACACCTCCCACAACCCTTGTGAGGATAAAGCGGTTCAGAAAATAAGAAGAGATGAGATGATATCATTCCTTCATCTCCCTCCGCTTATCCGAGGTTGAGTTGCGGGGGCAGCAGCTTTAACAGGGAAGCCCAGACTTCCCTCTCCTCAGCCACTTCATCCAGCTCTTTCGGGAGGATCCCAAGGTGTTCTTGGCCCAGCCAGAAGACATAGTCTTGCCAACGTGTCTTGGGTCGGGCCCATGGCGTCCTCCCAGTGAGCCATGCCCGGAATACCTCACCCGGGAGGCGTCCAGAGGGCATCCTAAGACGATGCTCGAGCCAACTCCTCTGGGTCCTCTCGATGTGGGGGAGCTCTCCTGAGAGCCAGGCAATTTTTCATATGTCGGGGCATACAAACGCTGCCTCATGGTGTAGAGGTTAAGTTCCCGCTGGTGGCGGTATGATTGGGGGTACGAATGTTCGTTTGTCTCTGTGTGCCCTACGGCTGACTGGCGACCAGTCTAGGGTGTAGTCCGCCTTCGCCCGAAGATGGCTGGGTTAGGCTCCACCAACCCCCGCAACCCTCTCGAGGATGGGCGGTATGGAAGATGAGGATGAGGGGCATACAAACAATATATAGTGAGGACCACTGTGAGCAACATCAGAAGTGCTTGCTATGGCCACACACCAGTATCATACCTGCCTTCAGTAGGTGCATTTCTACTACCCATAAATGATCTGGTCATAATAAAATTTAATGATTAATATCCAGCAATAAAACAGTCCACACCTTGAAAAGCAGCCCCCTGTCAGCAAGATACAGCTTCATGTTCGGGATGAAACCGTTTGTGACGGCTTTTGGCATCCAGGCTTTCCGGTTGCTCATCCAGTAGACAGGCAGCAAGTCTTGGTTCTTCTTTTTTAAAGCATGGGGACAGTTGAACTTGTAGTTTAAGGCTGGCTTTACCATGATGAGTGTCAGGCGATCCATGTGAACTCTGGGACTTTCAGTTCTTCTTTGAATGTCCAGGAAGGCATCCTCTTCCAAAAAACTTGCTCTGGAAGATAACCAGTCTCTTCAGTTATGTTAGGGAACTCTTCCTCGACAGACGAACCGTGTCGCTAACTGTTCCGGCCGGGGCCGGGTCACGGGGCCGACTGGCCCATCAAGGTGCCTCCGCTTTTTAGGCTAAGTCACCGCGATTATTCGGCAGGACTTTTCGGAGGCATTGGTACTCGGCCCGCGAGCCGAGGTTGAAAAACTTGTACACACACGATCCGGGGGCGGGGCGAGCGCGCGAATCCCGTTTTGGAGAAACCTCCGTTCGAACGGAGGTTCGGCCGTTCGGCCGAATGACCGTTCGGTGGAACGTCCGTTCGGCCGAATGACCGTTCGGTGGAACGTCCATTCGGCGACCTGTCCGTCTGTCAAACGTCCATCAGCGAAACGTCTTTAGGCGAATCATCCGGCCACGGAGGCGGGCGAAACGTCTTTAGGCGAATCATCCGGCCACGGAGGCGGGCGAAACGTCTTTAGGCGAATCATCCGGCCACGGAGGCATTTTAAAAGACGATTCAAAATCCAAATAAAGCTGGAAAAGGCTCGGCGAAGTCTTTATCAAAGTGGTAGTGTGCGCGATGGGAAATTCATTCGCAACAAAACAGGAGAAGGCAAAATGTGGTCCGACTCAGATTTTATAATATTCGTCAGATCATTCTTCTGCAGTGAAATTCTTCATCTTCGGCGCATCATTCTTCTACTGCGATGAAATTGTTCTTCTTTGGCGCTGAGTGCCACCCAATTCAGTGCCAAAGAAGAAGGGTAGCTCTGACTTCCGCCATTTTTCATCTCCCATCTTTCGTTACGATTTCAGCATCAATTTTGCCATTTTTATAAACTATTTTATACTTAACTCAAAATCTGCGATGTACTGAAGCCGAGAAGTGGTGAAGGATCACACTACTATTAATTGTGATGGTTATTTATTGAACTCACCAGTATGATCTTTTCATTAATGACATTTACAGATAATGTTTGCTCTTTTTGTGTTTAATTAACTACTGGCGCTGCTGATTGGCTATGCTTTCTGACTTTAGAATCATTCACTGGAAGCCATGGGGAAATCCTCTAAATAAAGGCATTAAGCCGACAAAACTTTGCTGTTATCATGGCCTTGTGGGCCTGTCAGCCAAATGTGATTGGCCACGGCAAGAGAAAGCGCCGACATGCACCTCATGAAAGGGGTTCTGTCTAGCCCAACAGGAGATCTAAAAACCCTTTTGACTGCTCATGTGGACGCAGCTCGGGCCAAGTCACGCGCTCTGATCGCAGTTTTAAGATGCCGCCTTAAGCTTACGTCAACTTTCTAACCCCCCGGTAAGCAGGCTAAGCAGCACCATGGCCGAGTGGGACTACGACTATCTGATCAAGCTGTTGGCATTGGGTGACTCGGGTGTGGGCAAGACCACCTTCCTTTACAGGTACACCGATAACAAGTTCAGCCGCAAGTTCAACTCCACTGTGGGCATCGATTTTCGGGAAAAACGGCTGGTGAGTGACGTCTACTTGACTCTAGTGGACCAGGAGAGCCAAAAGTCAGTAAATACATCATTTATTTGCTTATTGCCTGTCATTGACAATGATAAACATTCAATTCATTTTAATTGGGCGGGCTGACTGTGAATGGTAATCCTTTCAAAGCATTCACCGTGTTAGACGTACAATCCATTTTGACGTGGATGGACGAATGAATGTTTGTTGAATGAGTTAAATGTCTCATTGCGTATATTAAATTTTCAGTATATTTTTGTTTCTACATTTATGTCATAAAATTTATGTAATTTTCTCTTTTTTCCAGCATTTATTTCTATTTATTTCTGTTTATACTTTTCAGTTCATTTATTTCTATTCTTACTTATTGTCCATATATTTTAAAGTTAGTCATTCCTTTATTCCAGTCTTTTTTAATTTTCATTTATTCTAAAATTTAGAATAATCAACAAAGTGAAATAGAGGGGGAAAAATAAATGCATGCAATGCATTTTAATTAATTCAATTTAGAATCTAAATTGAATTAATTAAAATGCATTGCATGCATTTATTTTTTTCCCCTCTATTTCACTTTGTTGAGTTTTTCCTTACACTTTTATTTCATTTACCGTATTTATCAAACTATATGTTGCACTAGCCAAAGAACACAATGAGGAGAAAAAAATTATATGTACGTCACACTGGAGTATGTCACATTTTTGAGAGGAATATTTTATTTAACTAGAAACCAAGAACAAACACGTTAAAGTAACAACAGTATAATGGAGAAGAATAGGTTGACTAGGTATCTGTTATCATAGCGTTTTTTCAGAAAACTATAGCCTTAAAAAAGAAATTACAGAGTTGGTAGACAGAGAAATAAACATTGTATTTTACGCACTATGAGGTGCACCATAAAAAAACCTAAGCTTTCTCAAAAGACTGCTGCTACATCGACCAATGGGAGCCTTGCATTGGCACACATCTGTATTCGAAGCGTTATCTCAAATACGCTCCATTGACCACTGGGAGCTTGTCTTGTTAGGGTTTGTGTGTGTGTGTGTGTGTGTGTGTGTGCTTTTTGGCTCTTGTGTCCCTCCGGCCTTCCCTTTTTCTCGTAACCAGCTGCACGTGATTGATCATCAGCCCTTGTCTGTCTATTTAAACCCTGTGTGTTTGTTAGTCATTGTTGGATTGTCTACTTTGTTTGATTCATGCCAAGTTTCCCATCTCATCTCATTTTCTGAACCGCTTTATCCTCATTGGGGTTGCGGGGGGTGGATGCTGGAGCCTATCCCAGCTGACTTCGGGGACCAGGCAGGGGACACCCTGAATTGGTGTCCAGCCAATTGCAGGACACAAGGAGACAAACAACCATTCACGCCCACACTCATACCTAGGGGAAATTTAGAGTGTCCAATCAGCCTACTATCCATGTCTTTGGAATGTGGGAGGAAACCGGAGTACCCGGAGGAAACCCACGCAGACAACGGCAGAACATGAAAACTCCACACAGGTGGACCGACCTGGATTTGAACTCAGGTCCCCCACTTTGAGGCCGACCCACTAACCACGTCAGGTTTGATTTTGTTATTTGATCTTAATTTTGTGGGAGCACTGCATTCCACGTCCTCGATTGCTTCCCTGCATTTCAGTCCAACTACGACGCCACGCATAATTAGCACTTCACGTAACAAGTCAGGTGTTTCTTGTTTCAGCAGAAACTTAATTCATTAAACTGTCTGTGTTGGATCGGTTGAAACAAAATTTCACCCACAGTGGCATTTGAGGACTGGTTTGCTCACCCTTGATCTTGTGAATGCAAAATGCAACTCCCCAACCACTACTTTTACTACATCTACTGTGCCTTATAATGTAGTGCGACCTTTATATAGAAACCGTTTTAAAATACGTAGGCCATCTATGTATTGAAGGTACACCTGATAGTGCATAAAATTGGGTCCGGGCTTGGACCGGGCCCCCTTTGCCCCTGGTTGCATGCACTTGAGTATTAGTTGCAGGCGCAGCCAAACTATTTAAAAAAGTATGACCTATAGGCAGAAAAATACGGTATTTATTTTTCTGATTTACACTGCTAGTCTTAAAAAAATATTCAATAAAACAGCTCCCCCCCAAAATCATTACCTTTATTTCTGGCAGATGTACACAGGAACAAATGCTGATGGTACAACAGAGAAGAACTTCAAAGTCCACCTTCAGCTTTGGGACACGGCCGGACAAGAGAGGCACGGTTACATCCAAACAGCCGCTAAATGCATGAAATGCATTTGGGTTCTGTATATGTATATATGATAACATGGTATCCAATTTAATTACTAGGCACTGTCTTCTATTCTCTCTTTGTAAAGTGAATGATGAATTATTGATTCATTTTTTTGTCGTGCTTAACCTCACAAGGCCCGCAGGGGCTGCTGGAGTCTCTCCCAGCCAACTATGGGTATGGGCACCCTGAAAAGGTTGCTAGCCAATCCCAGGGCAGGTGACAATCAACCATTAATGCTTACTTACACTCATACCGACAGACAATTTAGAGGGTTCAACCATCCTGCCATGCATGGTTTTTTTTGTCTTTTTTATGTGGGGGGGGAACCAGAGTACCTGGAGAAAACCCAACCAACCCCGATGCGCTAACCAGTCATCCGAAAAAATGTAATTGGGACACCTATATTTCAAGAATTACTGTTTTCCGCATTGTCTGACCACAAACTTTTTTTTAAAGCTACATAAACACAACCACATCTTTTCGGTTCAAATATCAAATTTTACCCCCAAAAATGCAGCTCAAATTTTTCAAAAAAGTAAATATTTTAAACATCATGACACACTATAGCAAAACAAATTGAAATCACAATGTTCAAAATGAGAGTTCTTTGATTCACAACTCTCAATGCATATTTTTAGAAGCTCACAGATGTTCTTGGAATTTATCTCTGTAGTGTAGAGGATTGGGCATTTAGATTTTTGAATTTAATAGGAAGAGTATACTACATACATCTATAGAATATACTGTATGTACACAATTGAACTGTAACATGTTACAAAACTCTGCAAAATCAGAATCTATTCCACACAATAGCCTTGAAAAGCTATTAAAAATATGAGGTTTTATATTTACTGCATGTAGGCATATGGCAGTACACAAACACATGGGTTGTTAATAATGAATCAATGTGCAATTCAAAATAATTAACTGTGTTAAATAATATCTAAAATAGATTTTTTTGGGTAGATTTCGAAGCCTGACGACAGCTTTCTTCAGGGATGCCATGGGCTTTCTGCTCATGTTTGACCTGACCAATCAGCAAAGCTTCCTCAATGTCAGGAACTGGATGAGTATGTGTTTGAAGAAAAAACACCCACTAAAATTGTGTATATCCACAAACGACATAGTATATAGTAATCACCACCCTGTTTTCTCTTATTTACTTTTGAATGGACTTGGCCCTGCTTTACGGTTGCTGTCCTCAGGTCAACTCCAGGCCAACGCCTACTGTGACAACCCAGATGTGGTACTGGTAGGCACAAAGGGCGATCTCCGGAGCATTAGGGACGTGCACGCCAGGCAGGCCCGAGATATGGCGGACAAATACGGGTCAGTGCTGTACTAAGGTTTGGCCTGGCTTTCATAGACTATCTGGCTGATCAAATCAATGGAACGATTCATCAACTTTCACAGCAATAGACATGAAGTCGTTTTCAACTGGGATGCTTGGCATTGAATGATTGCATTTCATGCCGTTTACGGCGATAGACGTCCAATTTATTTTTAATGGGAAGGGGCGGCAGCAATTGAACAAAGTTTGATTGCAGCCAATGAGGTAATTACTAATTATAAATAATGTTTAAACAATTAGAACAGTAGGAAAGTTGTTGATGTGTTCTCTTAATTTGAGTATTCATTCATTCTCTGAACCGTGTTCTCTTAATTTGAGCGATAGACGTCCAATTTATTTTTAATGGGAGGGTTGGCAGCAATTGGATGAAGTTTGATTGCAGCCAATTAGGTCATTACAAATTAAATAGTGTTTAACCAATTAGAACAGTAGGAAAGTTGCTCATGTGTTCTCTTAATTTGAGCGATAGACGTCCAATTTATTTTTCATGAGGGGGTGGCAGCAATTGAACAAAGTTTGATTGCAGCCAATGAGGTAAATACTAATTATAAATAATGTTTAAACAATTAGAACAGTAAGAAAGTTGTTGATGTGTTCTCTTAATTTGAGTATTAATTCATTCATTTTCTGAACCGCTTATCCTCACAAGGGTCACGGGGGGTGCTGGAGCCTATCCCAGCTGACTTTTCGGGCAAAAGGCGATTGCAGAGAATGAGGAGACGAACAGCCATTCACGCTCACACTCATACCTAGTGGCAATTTAGAGTGTCCAAACTGCCCAACATGCATGTTTTTGGAATGTGGGAGGAAACCGAAGCACCCACAGAACATGCAAAGTCCACACAGGAGGACTGACCTGCATTTGAACCCAGGACCCCAAAACTGTGAGGCCGACGCGCTAATCTGAGTATTTAAATTGGTAATACGCTAATGAATAACGCATGAACCATGAACTCATTGCTGATGACTGTCAGCGGTAGCTGCTTTGAAGCCCCCCACCAGCCTCTCCGCTGCTGCTGATTAGGTGATAGGACATTTTAGGAGGGTCTAGGCAAGAAAGATGATCTTTAAAATCTCCAGACTACTGAGGGACTGTGTGGTAACCTCAGTCTCAGTCTGCAGAAGGTCCCCAACTTGTGGACTTCCTGTGTGTGGCTCCATTTTTTTACCTAGGTCTACAATGTCTTGTGTGTCTTGTGTTTGTCTTGCCACTGCAACCAAGAAATTTCCCGAATACGGGATGAAATAAAGTTCAAATCTAATCTCGACCAAGCGTAACAACTCGGTTGTAGCATACTATGGATACCCATTCCTATAAAATCATTCAAAGATCTAATAGTTATAATTAACCTCTTAGTCCATCAAGGGCACAGCGTAAGCATAACATGATCGTCCCAAAGTGTGGATATCTTTTGTTTTTTCCTAAATCTGTCAAACCACCCATCTCTTGACAACATGTAAATATTCATTCATTCATTTTCCGATCTGCTTATTTTCACAAGGGTTGCTGAATCCTATCTCAGCCAATGATGGACAGTAGGCGGGGGACACTCCAAATTGGTCGCCAGCCCATCGCAGGTCACAATGACATAAACAAACCTTCATGCTCACACTCTCGGGGAGAACATGCAAAGTCCACACCGCCTGGTGATTGAAAACTGAGCACTGAGGCGGACATGGTAATCACTCTGCCACTGTGCCACGCGCCACCTCATAAATGTAGCAATGTTATTGTCAGAACCCAGTGGCGGTCCGTGAATTTCCTAGTGACGCCTTCAGCTGTCGGAAACAATCCAACACTCAAAAACTATTTTATGGCTATAAAACCTCTACTGCAGCTACAGCTGCGACACATAACAAATCATCTTTATCAACGTCTTTTCCTTGAGTCTGTATCTGTTTTTGCTACCGCAACCAAGATGGCGCCGTTCAAGTGGCAGCTGGTGGCGGTAGCTCCGTCCACTCTTGCTCGTTTTGTGTTTTTGCTGCTTTTCTGTCTTAATGATTTGATTTAGTGATTCTTAATGATCCCATTTACTTTGCTTTGCTTTGTACTTTGTGCTTTTGCTTTGTTGTTCTGCTGCCTTTGTGATGGACTGTCTAACTTGTAACTGTGTAACTATGCCTTTGCTGTATTTGCATTCTCACCCTCTTGCTACTGTCACAATGAAATTTCCCAAATACGTGATGAATAAAGTTATCCAATCCAATTAATAATAACCTCATACAATTGAAATATTATTTAGGAATATAGCCATATTTTACTCACTAAAAATCCTTTTAACTGCACACAATATCCATCCTCCTTTCTTTCCTCCTTCTATTCTATCACCATCGAAGCTAATGCTGAAAGTCGAGCCTGTCCTGTCATATTTCTGGCATAAATTTTTGTTCAATTTAGTGTTGAAAATATTAGTTCCCGGTTGTGACAGGCTTGCTTGCTTCGGAGTTGTCCGACCTTTCTTAATGATGTCCCGGTTTTCTTGAAAAGTCCGTCTTGAAAATGGCTTTGACAGTAAATCTGCAAACAAATCAATTTCTTCTCCTCCTTCAGCCATTGCGGGTTGACAAAACCGCTATTAAATCAAAGCAACAATATATTTGCTTATGCAGCTCGCTCCAGATACAGTTTGGTAGCTCTGGCTAGTCCACTCTATTACTAGCCAATCATAGTTGGTGAAAGCAATGACGTATCCATACGCCTGTGAGAAGGCCTTGGTGTCGCCAACTCAAAATCTGATTGGTTAAAGCAACAGTTTTATCAACGCTTGTTTTATGCAGCAGAGCCTGCAGAACTGATTGTGAAGTCCTCAAGGCAGATTTCTGACCCTGGCAACAAATAATGGCTGAAATGTGATTGGTTAGATGCTTAAATATCAAAACACACATCTGGAAGCAGTGCAACCAGGGGAAAAGCAATGAAAGGAAGCTGATAGACAATTTGGAATTATTTAGTATAAGTATTCATGGCCAAACATAATTAACAACAGTCTGTGATTCAGACATTTCTTTAGGCCAGCAGAGAAGGCCTTTCAGGCCCTGACGGTCCACCACTGGTTTATACTGCCTAGTATTAAAGATTGTGGAACAAATGATGCCAATTGAATGTAAAGTATGCCTCTACTTATGAAAAATCCAAGTTACAAAATCACTTCTGTAACCAATTCATTTTGTAAGTAGAAGTACCACTGTATATTGGACAAATGTTCCTGGCGTTGTGTTACATCAATCACCGAATTTTCCCATGTTCATCAATGTTGAAGTTTATTCTTTTGATTCACAGCATACCCTATTTTGAGACGAGCGCCTTGGCAGGCTCAGGCGTGGACAAAGCAGTGCAGACTTTACTGGATATGGTAATGAAGCGGATGGAGCAGAGTGCGCCTGAAACTGAGCGCAACGGCGATGGCGGCCCGACGGTGGCAACTCAAGACGTTGCCCTTTGGAGAAGGTGTGCCTGCTGACGCCATGCAGATTTTTACTGTTTATTATCAGTTCAATAATAAATTAAAATGTGGAACAGTTTTATTAACTCAATGGCTCCCATTTATGGTAATAGAGATACATAAATCTATTTGGACCTGCATGGCAGTCAATAGAAATCTTCACTAGTTAAAATCAATCAGAGGAAAAAAACTTTTATTGGACAAATTGAGTCATTGATGAGTTAAATATGCAGGCACATATTTATCATAGAATATATTAAGTCATTGAAATATACAGATGTTTTGGTCGAAGGGACCCAACGAACACTGATGTCTTTATATTTAGGCCTCTCAGTATTTATGTTAGCCATGCACACACAGCAAAATGAACAAGAAATATAACTCGTGTTAGTATTTTGTTGGTGGCACTTTAAGTACTATGTACAGATTGGTAGAAAATTGATCATTTCAAATAACGAGAAAACATTCTTGCTATTTTACTTCTATTAATTTAGTATGGAGGACCAAGGGTAGCAAAATTAAATGAATGTATACATAATTAAATGCGTCATTGACTGTTTTTGACTCTATTTCAAAAGTTAAGCATTTGATTTTTGATCTCATTTAATATTTATGTTTATTCATTTGGTTTGTTATATATTTAGCTTAAATTTTACTTTTCCCCCCAATGATTAATCATGTAATTTTAAAGATGTAGTTCAAGATTTGTTTGTTTTAATTATGTAATTTCATTGTTTTTAAATTTTGAATTTTATTTATATCAAATGTTGATGTATTTTGGCATATATTTCAAATTTTAAAATGTTATACATGTATCTCAACATTTTTAGGGATATGGTTCACATTTATTTAGTAAAGTTTTGCTTCAATTCAACATACATTTATTTAATTTTTTACATTTTATATCAAATTTACCGTTCCAATGTTATTATAATTTTTATATTTGTTCATTTTGATTCATTTTATTTTGGCACTCCTGGCCCTCCATAGTTTTGGTCTGGATTACAGTCATCACATCATCCTAAACAAAAAATGTCTTTGAGGAAAATATTTCAGATTGTTTTTCCATTCCTTTAATTCTGCACATTGAATTGGCAATCATTCAAGGAAAAAAATATGTAAATACTATTATAAATAGCTAAAATGACACTTTTAAAAAAAATCGCCAAAACAAGAAATCAAAGGAAGATAATTTCATGCTTGACATTCTTTAACTATATTTGTCACACCATTTTAGCTAGATATTTTGGACCCAATTAATATAATTTCCCTCAAAGCCATTTTTGTAATACATTCCTTTGTTCACCTGGAAACCATTCATGTTGAAGCTTTAAATCTCATTATACTTGTATAATGACAATAAAAGCATTCAACTCAATTCAATATTAATGAAAATAAAAATAAAAACACTGACTTAGGCAAAAGAGTCCAAGCAACAACAACAACAACTCAATCTGAGTGTGCCGGTGACGTCCATCCACTCACAGGTTCCAGTCAAGTGGCATACAGTCATGTGCCTTCCACTTTATTCAAGACCACCAACGACTCGTTTGGGTGGTCCTGTTTCCTACTACCTCACTTTGGGAAAATGTGAACAGATGATCCTGATCTGCTTGAGATTTGGGAACTTTACAGCAGAAATAGGAACATTTAGTCAATACTAATTTTACTGAGAGTACAACTTTGGCATTCCTTTTAACAACGGTTGTATTGCCACTGGGATGTCAGGAAATTGAGCAAAAATAAACACATTCATTTTGTTTTATGGGGAATGGAGGGAACAGCAATTAACTAATTTGTTGCCATTTCTGGAGCTAGATATCCAATCAAATTATCCATTCGCCCCTGCCAGTCAAAATGGCTTGGACGTCTAGCGCTGTCTAAGGCACTGAAAGATCAGCGTTCAGTTTTCCAAATTTTAATGATTTGGACATCTATTACCACTAATGGCATGCAACGAGTTAAATACTATGGGGAAAAAATTGGGGAGTTATTTGCAACCGTAACCATTGTTTGTTTTTATTCATTTTCATGTATCTATTAATGCATAACAATTATTAAGTAAAATACAGAATTTCTCAAATTTACGTTTATTAAATGACCAAAAAGTCCCTTCCCGTATGAAGGGTTAAAGATCTCAAGTGTCAACTTTTGAATTATCTGCTGTAATGACCGCTTACCCTTAAGTGTGGCTTATTTTTTTAAAAATTTGGATACAAACAATAACATGAATTAATGGTTGTAGCTTTGTGTGAGTGCTTGACATGTTTTATCTCCATTCTTGAATCCCCTGAACTATCTAAATAATAATTATATGTAATTTGATGAATAAATAAATATAATTTGAAATTTTCAGACAATCCAAAGGTGTATTAGTAGTATATACACATACCAATAAGGGTACATTTTTTCCCCTCTAATAGCATGTAGTTGTCATACTAGTGTGCCAAAGTTGCACCTTGATTCCTACGACTTTCTCATCATTTTCACTGAACAGGGTGACCATCGGAACCCTAAAGCCTTTTGTCTTGTGCAAGTTTGTGAACATTAGCTCATTGAAACTCTGTACAGTGGTACCTCGACATACAAGTGCCCCGCCATACGAGCAATTTGAGATACGAGTAAAATTTTGAGCAAATATTTATCTTGAGATACGAGACAAATTTTGATGTACGAGCAGACAGCGGACACGAGAGGCTGCTCATAAAAACATCATGGGCACTCTCTCTCCCTGCAACTCCCTCGTGTAATGTATCTGTAGTCGCAACTCCCTCATGTAATGTCTCTATGAGCACTGGGCAGAGCGTTGATTTTTTTTCAGTGTTTTTTTCCCCCGTTAGTCAGTGCGAATGGCAGAGCGATTGCTAATACGAGAGGAGTATATACTACTTCTTGTTGGCAAGTGGTCGTGCGTTATCCTATTGTGAGGACATTTGTGTGCATCATTTTCGGAATATTTTGAAGGGAATACAAAAGCAAACAATCCTCGATATGTTGCATCTGAAAGTCAGGGTGGAGGCGGGGCAAATAGAGCCAACCCGGGAGAAGAAAGGTATCAAAATTCAAAACAAATTTAGAATTAAGTTTAGTGTAAGGTTAAATTCAGTTTATTTTTGAGTGTCTACATCGTAATCCAAGTTCATTTACATTTGTTTATGTTATGTTACGAGCGCGTTGCTGTGCAAAAAGTCTCCCCCCTCTTCCCCCTCTCTCTGTCACTCTCTCTCCCTTCCGCAAAATCTGTCTAATTTTAGAACTATTAAATACATTTTAGTAATATTAAACCACTAGTTATTTGTTACTTTGTTAATAGATGGCGAATTAGAACAAATAAAAATGTTTTTCCAATCCAATATCCTGTTTCGGGTGTTTTTTCAGAGGGTTGGAACAAATTAATTTGTTTTTAGTTCATTTCTATGGGAAACGTTCTTTTGAGTTACGAGAAAATCGACATATGAGCTCAGTCCCGGAACGCATTAAGCTCGTATCTCGAGGTACCACTGTACTTTTAAGCAAAATAGCCATCCGCAATGTACCTCCCCTCAAAGAAGATTTTAGAAAAGAATTGTTAGGTGCCTCTCGCATGCATGTGAGGTTGAGTAGAGCATGCTATCGTAACAAGATGCAGCAAGTCTCTATGGGTTTCTGTCATTGAGGGTTTCCATAAAGAAGGTCAGAATCCAAGCTGCAAATTTGAATTTGGTTCAAAATGTTATGACTTTAAGATTTAGTCACACTAGCTGATGTTAGCCCAGCATAAAGTATGAATTTGTACGAGAAAATTATGATTTTACATAGAAAAAAAGTTTTAATTCACGTGGAATGTCATTAACATTATGCGAGTACAGTCCTACTTTTTGACCAAAAGAAAAAGCGTTGAAAGAAAATAGATGTCACTTCACCACAGAGTAAAAAGTAATCCTAAAACAATGTCTTAAATTGACATCAACAAAATAGTTGTTGCATTTTTAATTGCAAAAGTAGATGTCATTTTCTTTAGATCCAAGTTGTAATTATACTGGAAATTAATGTTAAGTGAAAAAGTTATGTTACGAGATTAGTTGGATTGGTCATTCTGTGCATGGAAAAAAATATGTAAACAGAATAGTCTTATATTTTATAGCGCAAGAACTGTCTTTTGGTTCTAAACAAGTATTTTATAAAGCTAAAAGGATGACAATGTGTTTTACCCCATTGAAGTGTAATTTTCCCTAATTAAGTCCTGAAAAAAGTGTTATCAATATAAAAAAGAGGAACTAACTTCAGATGTAAAATGACAATGTAAAAACGACATAGTTTCCTTTTTAATACTTCACTCAACAGGGTCTTTTATTTCTACGATTTTATTCTACCTCTATTACATTTTTTTTGTTTGGAAAACAAAAAGCTGATTTATTTTCTTCCTGCGCTATAATTTCTTATCAGTACTGTGACATTCATTTTGTCACCCTAAAAGGCTAAAAACATCTTTGCATGTAACAAACTCCTTGACAATATTGAGTAACACAATAATATCTTGTTTGTAAATATATATCTATTATATGACCTATCTCTGTGAATTTATGGCTTATTATTTGGAATGTTATTTATCCAAAAGTTTTAGAATTGGGACACAAAGTGTTGTAAACAAGATTAGCGCAGATTGTCGGATAAATCATCTTGTGGTCAACCGCGCCCGATCGGATTTCAAAACACTGATCTAACTCCTTCCCTGAGATTAGGCAGTGATTCTTTTTTTTTTCTTACGTTGTGTCGTGCTGATTCATTGCCATTGATTGCGATAGACATCAAATTTTAAATGGGATGGCTGGCATTGAAAGATGATGTTTCAATGCCAATGAGTTAACATTACAGCCAGAGATTTTATATTATTTTTATTTTTTTGCAAGTTCAGGTCAAATTGAATTACATAAACTAAATGTTGTTTACTGTTATATTAGTTTGTGTCTAAAACATTTTCTGAACCACTTTATCCTCACAAGGGTCACGGGGGGTGC
The DNA here is from genome assembly GCF_051989625.1 of Stigmatopora argus. Classification (NCBI taxonomy): domain Eukaryota; kingdom Metazoa; phylum Chordata; class Actinopteri; order Syngnathiformes; family Syngnathidae; genus Stigmatopora; species Stigmatopora argus. Next base: position 17,306,479 of record NC_135391.1, read on the forward strand.
TGGAGCCAATCCCAGCTGTCTCCGGGCCAGAGGCGGGACACCCTGAATCGGTGGCCAGCCAATCGCAGGGCACGAGGAGACAATCAACAATTCATGCTCACACTCATACATAGGGGAAATTTAGAGTGTCCAATCAGCCTACATGCATGATTTTGGAATGTGGGAGGAAACCAGAGTACCCGGAGAAAACCCATGCAGGCACGGGGAGAACATGCAATTTCCGACCGACCTGGATCCGAACCCAGGACTCCAGAGCTCTGAGGCTGACCCGCTAACCACCCATCCGGGCCACCCCTTAAATGTTCTCCTAAACCAAAAATTATAAATGGTAAAAGTTGGACAATGTGTAACTTTTATGTGTGTTCAAAATAAGCAATGGATCATTATAGAATTTGCAGCATTTCCAATATGAAATGGAAGATGGAGTAGTGGTTCTTCCATCAGACTATTTCTATGTGGCTTTTAAAATAATTTTTAAAAATTAAGAAATATTAAACTATATTTGTATATGGGCGGCCCGGTGGAGCGAGTGGTTAGCGCGTTAGACTCACAGCTCTGGGGTCCTGGGTTCAAATCCAGGTCATGTCCATCTGTGTGGCGTTTGCATGTTCTCCCGGGCCTGCGTGGGTTTCCTCCGGGTACGCCGTTTCCTCCCACATTCCAAAAACATGCATGGTAGGCTGATTGGACACTCTAAATTGCCCCAAGGTATGAGAGTGTGAGTGAATGGTTGTCCGTCTCCTTGTGCCCTGCAATTGGCTGGCCACTGATTCAGGGTGTCCCCCGCCTCTGGCCTGGAGTCAGCTGGGATAGGCTCTAGCCCCCTCCCACGACCCTAATGAGGATTAAGTGGTTCAGAAAATGAGATGAGAGACGTTTTTTCTGTTTTCCTCTTGAGGGGCTTAGGTAGGAGGATTTAGAACATTTTTAGATTTAAAAAAATAATAATCAATCTAAAGTATTACTCAGTAGCAAAGAGTTTATGAATAAAATTATATACTGATGTCATAGCAAGAAGATGGTTCTTAATCGTTTCCTTATTGTGGTGTCAATAATGTAAATATGCCAATGTGGCAGATCTGGTTTGTCTATCACCATCAATGGCAACTAATACAACTCGGATTTACAGTGGAACCTCCAACATTTTGCCCATTTTAGGAGTTTATTGGTGGATAATTTGAAATGTTTTGGGGGTATTTGTTGCACTGTAACAAACGTTTAAAAATTACCTTTTGTAATATTTAGGTTTTGTGAAGGTCTTCTTTCACGGAGGTTCCACTGCAGTCCCCCCATCAACCCCACCACTGGCGAGCATGCACACCAGAATACGAAAAGCAAACGAGGCAGACGTGCGAAATGAGCGCTCGGCATGCGGAACGCTGCCACACACCCGCGCAGATGTAACCCACTTTTCCCCTCTACGTGCAATGCGTCAGGCTGAGCTTGGTGACGCCATCGCGGTGCAGCCTGTAGAGCAGCTTGAACTCGCTGGGCAGTTGGTGGGTTTCCTGCCATTTAGTGGTGAATTTGGTGCCCTTCTTGTCGTAGTAGTGGTAGGGCAGGTCCTTGCCCGTGTTGGGGTCCCAGCCGAAAGGCCAGAAGCCGTACAGGTGGATCTCGTCGCACATGGCCGAAGCCAGCGTGTACATGAGAATGCCAGTGCTCAGTCGCTTGGGTGAAAGGTTCTTGGTCTTCCAGTATCTGCAAACAAAGCCAGGAAAACATTCCACAAAATCTTCACCACAGGCTTTAATTGATGTCTATTAGTTAAATAATCAAGAAAAAGTGTCCATCAAGGTTGGCCCGGTGGAGCGAGCGGTTAGCACGTCGGCCTCACAGCTCTGGGGTCCTGGGTTCAAATCCAAGTCACGTCCACCTGTGTGGGGTTTGCATGTTCTCCTGCGTGGGTTTCCTCCGGGTACTCCGGTTTCCTCCGACATTCCAAAAACATGCATGGTAAGCTGATTGAACACACTTAATTGCCCTGAGGTATGAATGTGAGCATGCATGGTTGTCTGTCTCCTGTTCTGCCTAAGTTTATCCAGTACGTGAAGTGTCATACCAGAGGAGATAAAACTCTAGACCATGTTTATTCTACTATCAAACGTGCTTATAGAGCCACACCCCTCCCTCACCTAGCTGGATCAGACCATCTCTGCCTGTCCCTCACCCCGGCATACACCCCACTCCAGAGGCTAACAAGGCCACCAAGGAAGATAATAAAAACATGGCCCGAGGACGCCCTTTCTCAGCTGCAGGACTGTTTTTCCCGCACCATTTGGGAACTTTTTGAACACCACAACCTCCAGGACTACACCGACACTGTACTTTCCTACATCAAAAACTGCACGGACAACGTCACTGTTAACAAACGGATACAGGTTTTTCCTAACCAAAAACCCTGGATGACCAGTGAGACACAGGCACTCATCAAATGCCGTAACATCGCCTTCAGGTCAGGGGACAAAGTACAATACAGCGCTGCCAGAGCAGAGCTGAAGAGAGGCATTAAAAAGGCCAAGGCAGCATATACAAGGAAAATTGAGGAGCACTTGGCAGGAAATAACCCAAAAAAGATGTGGCAGGGAATACGACATATTACCAATTACAATGACAATAAGGTGTCTGTTAACGCAGATGCCTCACTAGCAGAGGAACTGAACCGTTTCTTTGCCCGCTTTGAGACTGACAAATCATACCCAGTTTCAACACATCCACCACCACCCTGCAGCAGTACACTGGAGCTTCAAGAACATGAAGTGAGACAGGTACTGCGGACTGTGAACACCAGGAAGGCTGCTGGCCCTGACGGAGTACCTCGGAAGGTGCTCAAAGCCTGTGCTGACCAGCTGACTGGTGTTTTCACAAAGATCTTCAATTGTTCCCTGCAACAATCCATCATCCCATCCTGCCTGAAATCTGCCACCATTATCCCTGTCCCTAAAAAGCCAACCATTGACAGCCTGAATGATTATAGGCCTGTTGCACTTATGCCTGTGATCATGAAGTGCTTTGAAAAGTTGGTCGCCCGCCATATCAGGGATACAATCCCTCTCTCAGTTGACCCTCACCAGTTTGCCTATAGAGCAAATAGGTCCACTGAGGACACCATCGCCGTAGCTCTACACACAGCACTGAGCCACCTGGAGCAACATGGAAACTACGTGAGGATGCTACCTCAGCAGAAGCCAGGAACATTGTCAGGGACCAATACCACCCTGGTCACAACCTGTTCCAGCTGCTGCCCTCTGGCAGATGCTACAGGTCTCACAAAGCATGGACAAATAGACTTAAGGACAGTTTTTTCCCACAGCCATCAGGACTCTGAACTTTATTTAGCACGACACACAATCCCTTCTGTGCAATAACTTTGGGGTGTGCAATAACAATGTGCAATATCTTAGAAATCTGTGCAATATTTTAGAATCTGTGCAATATTTTAGAATCTGTGCAATATTTTAGAATTATGTGCAATATTTTAGAATTCACCTAGCCGGGATGTATACTTTTATACTACTATTTATGTTTTTTTTTTAACTGGGAAAACACACTTTGAAAAGCTTGGAGTAGCACCACCAATTTCATTATACGCAGCTGTGTATGATGACAATAAATGCTTTTGATTTGATTTGGCTGGCTACCGATTCTGGACGTCCCCCGCCTTTGGCCCGGAGTCAGCTGGGATAGGCTGTAGCACCCCCCCCTGCAACTCTAATGAGGATAAAGCGGTTCAGAAAATGAGATGAGATAAGAGAAGTGTCCATCATTGTTGGATATATTGTAAAAGAAAAATGACTAATGTTGAGAAACAGTGAATTCATGATTGAAAACACTAAATTATGGCTGAGCGAGAATGATGGTTGAAAAAAAGTTGCGGTTGCGTGGCGAGACAGGAAATCACCACAACGAACGAACTCCACTGCAAAAGTCTCATTTCCTGTTGCTGGTTTCAGAGGCTTTAAGAGCAAAGATGTCTTACAGTTAAATTCAGTGTTTCTCATTATTACTTGAATTTTAAACGACAATGTCATGAGACAACCTATCAAATAGGTCAGACTTGTAGGAAGCTGTGTGAAATAACAGTGAATGTCGTTTGTATGCGTCAGATTAACTGAAGAGGCAGATGTGGACAGACGTCTCGGGTATACCGGATTTTGCTACTGTTGTGCAGAAATGGCTTCGTTAGGCCCCAGATCACTTTGGTGGCAATGGTCGCGTAGAAGCTAGCTCTGGGGTCTACAAGCCAAACAATTTCCGGTTGATATTAGACAAAAATAAGCAACAAAATGACAGTTTCACAATTTGAATCGTGTAACAGTATAATCTATAATTTAACATTAATCATATTTTGATTTAAACCCTGGAATAGTTCAATTTTAATCTTGTTATATTCATATTCATTTTTCTCTCTGAATATTACATTGTGTGACTTCTTGCAATTTCCCGCAGCACACCTGACCATTGCTCGCGGTACAGTGGTTCGGAAACACCATTAGATTGACAGCGGAATGAGGATTCAACACCGGTCTTCTTTCTGGATGAGGATCTTCTGGCATTTTGTCTTAGTAGTTTAAAATTAGTGCTAGCAGACGGTTTACAGGTTGTTATGGCTCAGCGCTGATAGCAGCAGACTACAAATCAAATGGGGTTTCCCTGCACAAATTTTAACATGCCACCCAAAGGTAATTTTTGTGGAACTTTGCAGTAGTTTACAATGAGTGCTAGCATCTATGCTAATCTTAAAATCATTCGTTCATTTTCCGAACCACTTTATCCTCATTAGGATTGCGGAGGGTGCTGAAGCCTATCCCAGCTGACACCGGGCCAGAGGCGGAGACACCCTGAATAAGTGGCCAGCCAATTGCAGGGCACAAGGAGACGGACAACCATGCACACTCACACCCATACCTAGGGGCAATTTAGAGTGTCCAATCAGCCTGCCATGCATGTTTTTGGAATGTGGGAGGAAACTGGAGTGCCCGGAGGAAACCCACGCAAGCCCGGGTACAACATGCAAACTTAACACCGGTGGACCGACCTGGACATGAACCCAGGACACCAAAGCTGTGAGGCCGACGTGCTAACTACTCGCTCCACCGGGCCACAATCTTAAGATCTAGAGGGCTTATTACGAGGCCTTGTGGCTCAGTAATTGATGTAAAGGACTAGTAAATGGTTGGGCTTGCCTCGTGCAAGTTGGTGACTTTGAAATACTTTTACTTGATGTACATAGTAGTTTGTTAGATATCAGTGGAAATGAGGACGGCGGTCTTACTTATTGACATCACGCATAATGTTGCCGGGCCACGCCAGTTCCACCTTCAGCTGGCCCTTGTTCTCCACAAAGAAGTCCACCAGAGTGCGGGTGACAGTGGCTGAGGTGTGAAGGAAGAAGGCGGGGATCCACAGGATGGCACCCTCCAGCTTCTTCAGGTGCAGGAAGAAGTTGTTGCGGTCCTGGATGGTCAGCAGGTTGTTGTAGTAGCGCTCCAGGATGCTGGGGTTAAAAGTGGTCAGGTTGGTCTTGCGCCCCACATCCTGGGCGTATACCTCGGTGGGGGCAAAGTTGCAGCGGAATACAAAGTCGGCGGCGTCGATCTCGGAGCCGCAGCGGCTGCCCGTCAGGATGCCGCTGTTGCCCACCACCGCGCACGTGCCGTAGTGCTTGTCCAGGATGGGCGAGGCGTCAGGCAGCAGGGACTTGAAGTTGTTGCTGATGGAGAAGACGTACTTGTGGCTGGAGTAGTCAAAGTGCATCAGCTGGCCGACGCGCACGCTGCTTTTAGTCAGAGAGAAGTTGTGCGGAATGTCAATGAAGTTGAAGATGTCCTTCCTGATGCACAAGAGGAGAGTTAAAGTATCGTCAGTTTGCCATCAAATTCTCATTCCTTGCCAACAAACCTACCCTCTATATGTACATATCCATACAACACTGAGCTTTGACAAATCGGGGGCCAAGAAATATTGCCCTGCGGGCCTCAGTTGGCACCTGTGCTCCCAGTTTGAGGCCCCTTAAAGCCAATCTTGCTGGAATGTCCCTGTTTCCATCAGTCTGGGAATTCTCTCCCATCATTCTCATTTCCTTTTAGCCCAAACGTCTCCCTCTATCTTACCTCTGCTGGAAGAAGGCAGTCTTGTTGAATTTCCACTTGGATGGTTTCCCCTGGAGCTCTTCGTTCAGGGCGTTGGTCAGTGGAATGAAGGAAGGGTCCAGGAAGTTCATGGCAAACTGTGATCTGAAATTGACATATTTTTAACATGTCTCTGCCAACAAAAGATGCCTGGAAGCATTTGTAATATTTTCATCCATTGCAATGGACTACTGCCTATTCTCCATGTTTATTTGAATTGAATTTTACTCAGTAACTGACATTGGCAGTCCAATCCATGGCCATCAACAGCAATATACGTCCATCCATTTGGACTGGGAGGGATCACTGCCTGCATCTCCCAGTCCAAATAGATTGGATGTCTGTCACGGTCAACAGTAGTTAATAAATTAAAGAGTCCCCAAATATCAAAAGTGAGCAATGTATTTGAATGGAATTGTCAAAGTAGTTTCCGTTTACAAATGTTATCACAAATACAGACTCCTATCCCTCCTAAATTCATAAATTTGAGTACCATGGAAAACGTTTTTGTTCTGTAAATAAATAATTTAAAAAAATAATCAAAGAAATGTTATTCATTTTTCAATTTCTAAGCAGCGTATCCTCACGAGGGTCGCAGGGGTGCTGGAGCCTATTCCAGCCAACAGCAGGCAGTAGGCAACTTACATCCTGAATTTGTTTTCCAGCCAATCGCAGGCCACATGGAGACTAACAACCATGCATGCATGCGCACACAAACACACACGCATACCAAGGGAGAATTTTGAGCGATCATCCTTTGGAAAAAAAACACAGTACCTGGAGAAAACTCAAACAAACAAGGCAATAACATGCATATATCACACTGGAAGGCCCTAAGTCTTCGAACCCTCGATCTCAGAAATGTGAGGCAGATGTGCTAACCACTCTTTCAGCAGGACACCTAGCAAGGTTTTATAAAAAAATATATATTTTCACATGATACTCTAATTTTTTTAGAATAGAATTATAATTTTTGAAAAAGAGTACTGTGAAAAAAATTCTTATGGAAATAAAAAAAAATCATTTTAATGATAAATAACAAATTAATAAATAATTTTTCAATATTTTTTTAAGAAATGGAATTTTAAAATAATTGAATATTAGGGAAAAGTTTGTTTATTATTGGAATTACATTTTAAAAATTTATATCATATCAATAACAATAGCCATTTCTTTGCTACCAAATCAATAGTAGCCAATTAGGTGAACGAGATTCTTTCCCCTGCAACAGAAAGCCTAAAGGTACTGCACCTTTACGTGTTTTTAAATCCGAAATACGTTGTTACTTGGCCTATAATGGGGTAAAAAATCTGGCGTGCAACCTTCAGTTTTTTTTCGACCACCAGCATGGCGTGTTGCATCGACCAAGCAGCCACCTGGCCGCATGCGTGCACCTTCGAGCCCCGCTCATCACTCACCGGAAGCCCGCGTGAAACATGATCCTGGGCCCGCTGACGGTCGTCCCAAAGAGGCTGTCCTTCCTCAGTGAGACGTAGCTAATGAGCGAAAGGATGAGCACCGCCACGCACAGAATGACCAAACCCAGGGCGCTGGCTACGCGGACCATCTTGGCCAGGGAAGCGGCCTCCGTCCCTCACTCAGCGGCCGTCGTCGTCGTTGTAATCCGGTCAAGCGTGCGCATCATAGGCGTCGCTGCTGCTCCTAGCGCTGGTGCTCGGGCGGGCGCTCATCCGCGGCGGTTCATCGCCGACCTCGGATGCTTTTTTTTCGGCTGCATGATGAGGAGGGAGACGTTGGTGGGGATGGAGCTCGGATGCTTGGCATTCCCTCCTAGCGCTGCCTTTCTCTTCCTTCCTTCCTTCCTTCCTCCTGCTCCTCCTCCACCTCCTCCTCCTCCTCCTTCATCAAGGAGATGAAGCCTGAGTGCGCGCGCACGTGAGTCAATAACATAATGAAAGTAGGGGGTTGTGCACATTCGTGGTTTCATTTTTTTTTTACATTTCATTTTCTTAACCGCTCTATCCTCACTAGGGTCGCAGGGGGTGCTGGAGCCTATACCAGCTGACTTCGGGCCAGAGGCAGGCAACATCCTGAATTGGTGGCCAGCCAATCGCAGGGTACAAGGAGGCAAACAACCATTCATGCTCACACTCATACCTAGGGGCAATTTAGAGTGTCCAATCAGCCTGATGCATGTTTTTGGAATGTGGGAGGAAACCGGAGTACCCGGAGAAAACCCACACACATGCAAACTCCACACAGGTGGACCGACCTCGGTTTGAACCCAGGACGCCTGTGCACATTCTTGATTTCCTTTTTTTCCATTTTATTTTCTGAACTGCTCTATCCTCACTAGTGTCGCAGGGGTGCTGGAGCCTATCTTAGCTGACTTCAGGCCAGCCAATCACAGTGCACAAGGAGACAAACAACCATTCACGCTAACACTCATACCTAGTGGCAATTTAGAGTGTCCAATCAGCCTACCGTAAATGTCTTTGGAATGTGTGAGTGAAATCGGAGTACCCGGAGAAAACCCACGCAGGCCTGGGGAGAACATGCAGTCTCCACACAGATGGACCGACCTGGGTTTGAACCCAGGACCCCCACTGTGAGCCCGACGATATTCATTGCCAATTAGAGTGAAAGAGAGAGATGGAATACATGATAACATAAAGTCGCAAACTATGCTAACAATGCTTTTTGGGCTGATTGGACACTAAATTGCCCCTAGGTATGAATGAGTGTGAATGGTTTTCTGTCTCCTCATGCCCTGCGATCGGCTGGCCACCAATTTAGGATGTCTCCCGCCTCTGGCCCGAAGTCAGCTGGGATATGCTCCAGCACCCACAACAACCCTTGTGAGAATAAGCGATTCAGAAAATGAATGAATGAATGAATAACCATTTAGACATGTAATAGAAAGCTTTATATCCATCTGGCGATGTATAACATCATGTTGTACAGTATCATTGTGAATTATAAAAATACATACTATATAACCGTGGATTTAAATACATTGAAAAAAAATCACAAACAAGAAGTGGGAAAGAAGGCGCCTTCACCGACACTGCCTAGAGAGCCACATGGGCTGTCTTCTGCACTGCTGATGTCCTCCTCGCTGTGGAAAAAACACGTTTTAGTATCATACCAGAAAAAAACTGCTCATAAGTGACTTTTCTACCTACTATGTCTATACGTGAAGAGTTAACCACAAGCATTGACTTATTTTTATAAACTTAAAACAAAGATGAGATGCACCGGTTATGTCACTCAACTCATTCACTGCAATTACACCATTATACCTCCAATTCAATTTTGATCGAACGGCGCTTTCAGTCAAAATTGATTGAACGGCTTTCGGCGTCAAAAACAGAGAATGAGATTAGTATTATCTAAAATGGCCATCGTTGTCATGTGTTATGGTATTATGGTGACCTTTGGTCCCACACGTCTTCCAGTATGGTGGGCAGGCCCGGGGCAGTGCAGCGGGCGGTGCGCAGAATCTGCATCGTCCTTTTGGAAAGCGGCCACACCAGCTTTCTGCCATCTGGTTTGTGGCACCGAGTAGAGCGGTACTCCGTCATACGCTTAGCCACCAGAAGCCGCCAGTGACGCAGATCACCCTTTCCCACCTGAAGCCGAAAGAACAGTAATTCCTCAAATTTCACGGATAATGTAGACCAAACCTGGCCACGATAATTAAAAAAGTAGGATCACCCCTACTATTCCTACCATACTACATGTTTTCACGCCAATACAAAAATACAAGTACTACACAAATGCAATTATAAAGATGTGTATTTATTGGGTAAATTTGATTTTGTACTAGTCTTGATATTAATGGAGGATATTCTTGCATTTTTCTTGTTATATTCCATTGACGGCGCCAGACGTCCAATTCATTTTGACTGGGAAGGCTGCGGTGGCCCAAGTTGTCAGCGGGTCAGATTAAGGGTTTCGATCCCAGGTGGCGGGCGGCCCAGTGGCGCGAGTGGTTAACGCGTCGGCCTCACAGCTGTGGGGTCCTGGGATCAAATCCAGGTCATGTCTATCTGTGTGGAGTTTTCATGTTCTCCCCGGGCCTACGTGGATTTCCTCCGGGTACTCCGGTTTCCTCCCACATTCCAAAAACATGCATGGTAGGCTGATTGGACACTCTAAATTGCTCCTAGGTATGGGTGTGAGTGTGCATGGTTGTCTGTCTCATTGTGCCCTGCGATCGGCTGGCCACCGATTCAGGGTGTTCCCCGGCTCTGGCCCGGAGACAGCTGGGATTGGCTCCAGCACCCCCCGTGACCCTAATTAGGATAAAGCGGTTCAGAAACTGAGATGAGATGAGATCCCAGGTGGCATCCGACCTTCCTTTTTTGGAGTTTGCATGTTCTCCCTGGGCTTGCGTGGGTTATCTCCGAGTACTCTGGTGTCCTCCCACATCCCCAAAACACTCTAAATTTCCCCAAGGTAGGAATGTGAGCATGAATGATTGTTCGTCTCCTTGTGTGCCCTGCGGTTGGCTGGCCACTAATTCATGGTGACCTCCCAACTGCCCAGAGTTGGCTGGGATAGGCTCTAGCAACCTCTGCAACCCTTGTGAGGATCAGCAGTACAGAAAATGAATGACTAAATGGGAGGGGACAATGAACATCTCCCGTTTATTCGGGCCTCCTGGTTAAAATAAATTGGACATTTACTGCCAGCAATGATTCTGAAAAATGAGCAACAAATGCTGATTTTAACTCATTGGCTAAGAGTTGTCAATTAATAGGCAATTGATAAGTGTTGATCGTCGAAGCCCTCATCGGCAGCGTACCTTTGCTAGTCTTTGCAGCTGCCGGAGGACCTCCGACGCGGCAGGGGACTGCCAGCTCCCCAGGTCGTGGGCCAGGAGGGCCAGGGCCAGCACGGATGGCTGTGGGGAGAGGAAGGAGACACTCAGATGAGTCAGCGGCAGCAAGTGCACAACTCCAGTCAAAAGTGTCAGGCAAATACATTACTTTTGCTTTGGTGAAAACTAGGCGACACAAGCAGGCTTTCAGCTGAGCTTCAAGCTTGACCACACTCGGCATCTCTGTTCTTCAAAAGCACAAGTGTCAAACTCAGTCTGACAGGTCACATCGGTTTGTGTGGCCATGAAATGAAATCATGTTATTCGCAGTGATAAAATTGAAATACATTTTTGGTAGTCCTCAGTGAAAGATTGACAAATACTGAAATTAGGCAGGGTGATTGTTTACCTGTTTTCCAAGTAAAGAAAATTAAAATAGGCAATACTATTCTTTGAAGAGAGTATAAATAAACTCAGCCTAAAGTACTCTTAATATTTTTTCTTTTTTTCCATTCATTTTCTAAACCGCTTTATTCTCACTAGGGTGGCGGAGCCTATCTCAGCTGACTTCAGGCACGAGGTGGGGGACACCCTGAATTGGTGGCCAGCCAATCGCACAGCACGAGGATACAAACAACCATTCACGCTCACATTCATACCTAGGGGCAATTTAGATTGTCCAACCAGCCTAACATGCATGTTTTTGCAATGTGGGAGGAAACTGGAGTACCCGGAGAAAACCCACGCAGGCCTGGGAGAACATGCAAACTGCACACAGGTGGACCGACCTGGACTTGAACCCAGGACCTCAGAACTGTGAAACCGACGCACTAACCACTATTTTTGCTTTCTTAAAAATATATTTTTTTAAATAAAAAAAAATAAAAGGTAATACACACCCAAATAAATTAATGAACATGATTTAAACATGGAAATAATTGTTTTAGATTTTTTTTTTCTCATTGTCAATTTGAAAACATAATAGTAATACTACAGAAAATTAGTGTCCTAGACTTTTCTAAATGTCAATAAGATTTAAAAATTATATATTCATATTTTTTTTCCAAGTATATATTTAAAAAAAAATAAAAAGAATATTTGATTTCGGGTTTAAATTTAAAAAACTACTACACTATACTAATAGTGGGCGGACCGCTGACTGCGTGGTAGGCAGGTCGGCCTCCCAGTTTTGAGATTGAGGGTTCCATCCCAGGTTGGTTCTCACTATGTGGAGTTTGCATGTTCTCCCCGGGATTGCGTGGGTTTTCTCTGGGTACTCCAGTTTCCTCCCACAGCCCAAAAACATGCAAAGCTGGTTGAACACTCTAAATTGCCCTAAAGTATGAGTGTAATTGCAATTGGATTGGCCACCGATTCAGGGTGTCCCGCGTGTGGTGCCCATAGTTAGCTGGGATAGGCTCCAGCACCCCCCGTGACCTTGAAAAAATGCATATACTAATAGTCCTCAATTAAAGAAAGAACTACAGAAATAAGTGAAAAGTCAGTTTTCTAATATTTTTTCTTAAAATTGAAAAATGAATGAATAAGAGAGCAATCCACTGGTCCCTTCTAATTTTTAATTAAATGATGTATAAATTAAAAAACAACAACAACAACTAGAGAGGCACTGAGCGCAACCAAACTCAAAGCATGGGCAAATTTGTTAGAGTGGGCACTCTCTAAGTATGAAACAAGTAATTGCCAAATTCCATTCCTGACCTCTATGACTTTTGACCGCATTATACCCAAGATTACGCTTCCGTTCCATACGACAAACATATCCTGCAAGTTTGACAATAATACCATCCTTCATTCTTGCATTATCTTGAGTAGAAACATACAAATTCAATTGGGCCCTGTGACCTTTGACCCCATTAGCCCAAAACACAAAACCAGACTTAAAGAATTGAGTATACGTATAAAAAATATAAATATAATTAATAAGGGCAGCTTCACAGTTCCAAGATTGATGGTTCAATCGCGGGTCCGGGCCCCCCTGGGCTTGCGTGAGTATTATACTTTCCCCCCCACATCCCAAAAACATGCTGGTTCAACACTCTTAACTTCCCCTAAGTATGAGCGTGAGCGTCCATTTCCTTGTGTCTTGGGCAGGGCTGGCCACTAATTCAGTGTATCCCCTGTCTGTTACCCGTCGTGGCTGGGATATGCTCCAGCACCCCCACGACCCTTGTGAGGATAAGTGGTACTGAAAATCAATGAATAATTAATAAGAAAATGTTTGCTATTGAGAATTTCTAGGTCAGCTTCCGGTCCTCGAGAGCCTCTATCGGAGTCTATCCAGTCTGTTTTCAATATCTCCCTCCTCTACCACACCTGAATCAAATGATCAACTAATTAGCAAGCTGTCCAGAAGCTTCATACCAATCCCGATTATTTGATTCAGGTGTGTTGGTGGAGAGACACAAGGAAAACAGACTGGATAGGGGCTCTCGAGGACCGGACCCCCCTGCGATAAATCATCTACAGTGGTACATCGTGATACGACAGCTCGTCATACAACATGCTCGTGTTACGACGGAAATTAAGATCGAATAATTCGCCCGAGATACGATCAAAATTCCGTGATGCGACCAAGCCAGGTGGCCATGGCACTGTCTTTTTTGCATCTCTTTCATGTATAAAATATATCTACGAGCACTGGGCGGACTTTGCATTTCCCCAACCGTTTTTCCCCCACATTGGTCTACATTTACATACCAGGTAAACAATACTATGGATCTGCAGAGTTTTGCAAAGAAAAGGGGACCGTTGACAATGGACATGAAACGCGAAATAATTGAAAAATGTGAGAGTGGGGTACGTGTTACCGAGCTCGCTCGGCAATACGAGAGGAATCCGTCAACTATATCCACCATCCTTAAGCAGAAGGACGCAATTAAGGAGAAGAGGCCTTCCAAGGGACTAACTATAATTTCCCACCAGCGCAGTGACATTCACGACGAGATGGAGAACCTTCTTTTATTGTGGATAAAAGAAAAACAATTAGCAGAAGATAGCATGACCGAGTCGAGTCAACCATATGTGAAAAAGCCAGCGGAATTTACATGAATTTGATAACAACGAAAGGAGAGCCTTCAACAACTTCAGAACCCTTTAAAGCGAGTCATGGCTGGTTTGGAAAATTTAAAAAAAGATCTGGAATACACTCGGTAATCCGACACGGGGAAGCGGCAAGTTCCAATTCGAAAGGAATTTATCAAGACATTTTTGCCTTCATTATCACCCAGGAAAGTTACATTCCCCAGCAAGTGGATGATATCATGTCACTTGGAAATTCCTTGGGGCTGTGGGTTGACGAGGCATATGTGAATGACCTTATCGCCGAGCACCTCGAAGAACTCATGACACAGGATTTAATCGACCTACAGGAGAGTGAACTTTTGTTGCCAGAACTCACTAGCGCTGAGGTGGTGGAAGAGGCGGAGCCCCTGGCTACAAAAGATATCAAACACATGCTCGCGAAGTGGCAAGTTTTCGGATTTTGTTGAAAAGAGGCACCCTGACAAGCTGGCAAATGGTCGCGCGTTATCATATTGTGATGACATTTGTGCGCGTCATTTTCTAAACATTTTGAAGGGGAGGCAAAAACACACAACTCTTGATGCGTTCGTTTTGAAGACTTTGGCGGAGCATTCGGGTGGTGTCAACACGTAGAAGTAAGGTAAAAAAGTTTTTGGTGTTTTTTCAGAGGGTTGGAACGAATTAATTTGTTTTCAATTCATTTCAATGGGAAACATCCGCTCGAGTTACGAAAAGCTCGTCATACAATCTCAGTCTCGGAACGGATTACGATCGTATGTCGAGGTACCACTGTATGGAAATAGTTGCCGTTTTATTTGATAATCAGCTCGTTGTCCATTAGTCCAGCGGTCCCCAACCTTTTTCTCACCGCAGACCGGTAAAGCTCTCTATTTTCTCGCGGACCGGCTAATGGGGAGGGGGGGGGGGGGGGGGTATGGGGGACAACTGAAGACAAAATTGTGTGGGGGTGGGGTCAGTGCACGAACGACACCCACGACGGCAAAAAAAACATTATTATTATTATAACACCTTTTCTCATTTCAAGTAGGAGGGCGAGATTGAAAACGTTAATATTTTTTACTCTGAAGGACCGGCACTAGGTGGCTCCCGGACTGGTACCAGTCCAGGGACCGCTGGTTGGGGACCACTGCATTAGTCGACAATATATTGGTCTTTTGCAGTCAAACCTCGCTGTGTTTTGGTATGGGGACTTACCCCTCGTCATGGCACACGCCACCCAAGGCTGAGTAGTAAAGGTGCAGGAAGGTGAAAGCTGTGGGCGCGGGGGTGTCGGAGCCCAGCTGGAGCACTAGCACCTCCTCCATGCGGAGCAACTCCGACGCGCTGAAGCGGCTGAATGGCTGGTGGGTGGGTGCCACATCAGTCGCCTCCTCCGTGGTGCGGGCCGCCAAGCGCAAGCAACACACGGACGCAAGTGGCACGTGTTTGGGCTCGGGCTGTCACAATCCCCACATGGGCGATAAGTCTCATCATCACGCGTTAAATCAGGAAAGGGGGCATTCCAGGAACTAGGTTAAGATGGCCTTGTCTAGCAGGAATCTTCTTTTGACATATTTTGAGCAAAACTGACATTTGACGTCGAATAACATTCAGTCTTGCCCAAAAAAAGCGCCATTCATTTCCAACGGCAAAACCTTTTAATGTAATTGTCTGACAGTTTTGTCAAATTCTCATACATTTGATTTTAAAAGTTTCACAAAATCATGGCGCACAAAAGGCAAAAGCCAGTTTTCACCAAACTTCGACAAAAACTGCTCACCACTTTAATCATTTTTGTACCTACTTATTTATGTGACTACTTGTTCATGTTGACTACTTATCATGTTGACTACTTATCATGGTGACTACTTATTATGTTAACTACTTATAATGTTCACTAGTTATGTATTACATCTTTTTTGGATTATTTATTTATTATTCAGTGATAATCTATTTAATATTTATCATTATCATTTATTGATTATTTATTTGTCCACTTCATGGTATATATATATGTATATATAATATATATATAAACATATATATATATGTATATATAATATATATAAACATATATATATATATATATATATATATATATATATATATATATATATATATATATATATATAATATATGTGTGTGTGTGTATATTATTTATATTTTCCCTGTGCGGCCGGGCTGAGGAAAAAAAACGAAAAACAAAGAAGAAGAAAAAAATAATTCAAAAAACAACCAGAAAAATAAATTAATTTGAAACACAAAGAAGGAGAAAAAATAATTAAAAAAACAAAGAAGAAAATTAATTCAAAAAACTAAGAAGAAGAAAATTTATTAAAAAAACAACCCCAGAAAATAAATTAATATGAAAACCTGTGTTTAAAACAAATAATAATTCAAAAAACAACCCCAAAAATAAATTAATTTGAAAAACGGCCAGGGCTATTTTCATTTTTAAGGTGAATGCAATAAGTTTCCGTATTTTGGGGCATTTTTAGGTCACTTCGTTAGCTCATTCCTGCCAACGATGGCACTAGACTCCAATCCAATTAAACTGAAAGAGGCTAATGATGTGCACTATTCATTCGCCCCTCTGTCAAAATGGATTGGACGTCTCATGCCGTCAATGGCAGCCAATGAGTGAAGCCATCTTTTTACCTCCCTCTTGGTATTTTCGTACCTTTACGTGGGTAAGAAATCGATCCAGCAGGTTGACAGCTCGGACAAACGTTTGCATGCTGTAGCCATGAAAGCTTGTCAGACCCCACAACTCCTCCACTTGGGCATCTCTGCATTTAGCCGACACGCCCCTCTGAATATTTGAGGTCACATTTGCATTCGAATGAGGGTCAAACAGCAAAAAAGTGGGAAACAAAAGTGGGTCAATGGGTTACCTCAGACATTTCGATCATCTTCAATCCAGATTTGCTGGGGAGGAAATAGCCCTCCAGTGCACAGCAAGATTTCAGATCTTTCACCAAGGCCTTGTCCAGACCACCGAGGTCCCTCGTCCTGGAAAAGAACATGCTTACAGAACATACATAAAACACTGAACAAGTATGTGGGTGTGAGTAAACTTGCTCAGGCAGCTCTCTAATGTATCTACCCTAGGCCAAACCTGCTGGGTGTCATATATCACTGGAGTAGACCACCATCCTCCAAAACACCCTCAGGTCACATTGTTTACTAAATGATAGACCAATGCAGATTGAGAAAAGCTGACTTGTTTTTTCTTAAAACATTGTCATTCATTCATTCATTTTCTGAACCGCTTTATCCTCACTAGGGTCGCGGTGGGTGCTGCAGTCTATCCCAGCCAACGACGGGCCAGAGGCGGGGGGACACCCTGAATTGGTGGCCAGCCGAGTGAGAGGAAGTACCCGGAGGAAACCCACGCAGGCCCAGGGGGAACATGCAAACTCCACACAGGTGGACTGACCTGGATTTAAAGGGCTAACCACTCAGCCGCCAGGCCGTCAAAACAGTGTCAAAGGACGTTAAAAATGGCTAAATGATTTACCTGGCGTTCAGGGAACGCCTCCAAGTGTAAACACTCGTCGATATTAAAGAGTTCACGTGCACAGTGCATCGTTATAAAGTTAAGGAGGATCATCAAAACATTTACATGGTTGTTATAGCTCATGACGGGTTTGCTCGGACGAGATAAACACATCACATGATAGGTTAATAAATCCCCAGCATGGACCACATGACAAACTGAAAATAGAATGTTTTTTTTCTACAATTTACGGCGTGCCTTGTGCCCCACCCTATTTTATATATTTATTATCACATGTATGCTTACTAGATATTGATTCCTATGAGAGAGGGATTTTCTTTTTTTTCTTTTATCCTCATTTTAGTTCCACTTCCGGGCAAAAGTGTCTATTTTAATGTGTGGAGAGCTCAAAACAATTCATTAAATACCTCAAAGAACTAACCAGTTGCCATTTATTGCGGAAATAGTTACAAAATAACCCCCCAAAAACGGAATATTCTTTTTTTTAACCGCTTATGCTCATAAGGGTCCCGGGGGTGCTGGAGCCTATCCCAGCTGACTTCGGGCACGAGGCGGGGGATGCCCTGAATTGATGGCAGCCAATCGCAGGGCACAAGGAGATGGACACGCTAACACTCATACCTAGGAGCAATTTAAAGTGTTCAACCAGTCTACCATGCGTGTTTTTCACCTGGGGTCGAACCCTAAACCCCATAATTATGAGGCCGACGCGCTAACAAGAAAACGGAATACGCTATATTAAGTACAAATTTATTATAAACAGTTCATTTTCCCGGCACAAGATGGCGATGAAGTTAGTGACTGCGGTGGATGACGTCTATATAAAGCCTCTAAAGAAGATTATTTAAAATTTGCCCGCAACACCCTCCAATGTTATTGTCGTGATTTAAAAAATGCATGATCACACAATATTATTAAAAACAAAATATTGCATCCCGGAATAGAAATTACGTTGTCAAATGCCGTAGCGTAGCGATGAGATGCCATTATTGTAGTTCCCATGGCGATGGAACGTGAACACCAACTGAAGACCCTGTTGTTGTGTTAGCTTCCAATTTAGCAATAATTAGCCGTGAAACATACGAGTTATACCTGGTGTTTTTTTTTTAATGTCGCATGACATGACAGCATTATATTATGGACATGGGCCGACAAGAAGCGGGAGCGCGTAAGTGTTTTGCTGTTCTTGTGTAGTTGAGATATTTAGTTAATGTTAGCCTAGCCGCAATAGTAATATTGTATCTATATTTCAACGTCTTAAATCCCTTTTCAGCCAAAAATGACGGGCTGAGGTTCAACAGTCTGGTGTTGAGGGAGTTGAGGTAGTGTACAATTTGTGTTTTTCTGTTTTCAGTTTTTCCCATTAAGCTAAAAATGAGCAAAACCTGCTCTATTTGTCTCCATTGAATTTGGCATTTCTCATTTTCATTTTTCATTGTCAGATATATATTAATCAGTGTTTCCAAACTTTGACTTAGGCTAGGCACATATTTTAATCATTCATTCATTTTCTGAACCACTTTATCCTCATGAGGGTCGCGGGGGGTGCTGGAGCCTATCCCAGCTGACTTCGGGCCAGAGGCGGGGGACACCCTGAATTGTTGGACACCCAATCGCAGGGCACAAGGAGACAAACAACCATTCATGTTTACATTCAAACCTAGGGGCAATTTAGAGTGTCCAATCAGTCTACCATGCATGTCTTTGGAATGTGGGAGGAAACCGGAGTACCCAGAGAAAACCCACGCAGGCCCGGGAGAACATGCAAACTCCACACAGGTGGACCAACTTGGATATGAACCCAGGTCCCCCACTGTGAGGCCGACGCACTAAACCACAGATCCGCAGGGACGCCCTGCCATGAGACTGTTGGTTTTTATTATTGTGTATTTCCTTAGCTAGCAAGTTAGCAACTAACAAAATAATATGTTGGAATCAGCGAAGAGTTCGAGAAGTGCACCCAGGAAACGCAAAGGCTTCAGGGAGAGGTGGAACAAGCGACCAAAGCTACATTGGAAAAGTTTGGCAAACGCACTTGTAAGGCAGGAATGACTACGATGTAACAGAACTCAACTACAGTACTATTCCTGATTTTGTAAATCTTCTTTCTTCTTTAGCAGTGCCATCTTGCAATGACTGTGGCCGCCAGCAGGGTCAGAGTGACACACAGAGCCGCACCAGAAAGAAGATTCTGGACACAGCACTGCATTTTCAATTTTCGCCGACACAAAAACACAAAGTAACACTTTAGATTTATCGGCTCTTTATCTCGTAAAGAGAATTTTACATGAATAATTCACGAAATTTTCCTTTTAAAATACATTTCAATTTAATGTTGCCTTTGTTGAGATTTTCATTTGGAAATGCATCTCCTCCTAACTTTTTACTATTTTATAATTTCATTTTTGCACAAACCAAACAGCAGCACATCCAGATGGAGAGGGTATCCACATCTAACCTCAGGTGATTTTGTTTTAAAGAAAAACAGCAATCATATTTGTTTACTCACTGCCGTTGATGCCGATAGACGTCCAATTACATACCTGTCAACCTCTGCCGATAACTGCCCTTATAAATGATTATGATTCCCCTTACAAACCCCCCAAAAACCTTACAAACACCGTACGAGTCATACGGTGTTTGTAAGGTTTTTGGGGGGTTTGTAAGGGGAATCATAATCATTTATAAGGGCAGTTATTGGCAGAGGTTGACAGGTATGAATTAGTTCATTCGCTGTCAAGCTCCCCAATTCAAATAGTTTGGAAGTTTGCTAGTGAGAAACTCATTGAAAAACCCCACAGAAGGATAAAAAGAGCCATATCATTGGACGTCTATCATCATCAATGACGCTGAATTTGACTCAGTATTTGTGCTTTAGAATGGAAGAGCTGTTTACAAGTGTTGGCCAGGAGGTGGCGATGTTAAACCGCAAACTGAGCTCATCCAAAAAGAGTGGGGTTCGCATCAATGATAAACTGGAACTTCTAAGGTAGTACTATACACATTAAGAAGCTGCTGAGTTCCCACTTTGAAGTTTGAATCTCTTTTCAGGAAAAGGTTGCAGCAGAAGCTGGTTAGTGAACTGCAATGAAGTTGTTGTGAGAAAGATGGTTCCATGAGGTGAGCATGTGCTGATCTTCTTCCTGATCTGAAACAGAGCCCAGGAGGAGATCAGCAACGAGCTCGGACGGATGACACCTGCCGAAAAACCTGTCGGGTAAACACTTATTTAACTGATTGGCTTCCATTGACGACGCTAGACGTGCATCCATTGGTACTCAACTTTCCCAATAACCTTATTAATGGCACTGAAAGATGAGCATTTACAGCTAGTGCTCCCTGTTTAACTGAATTGGATGCCAAGTGTCATCAATTACATTTACAGTTAATAGTAAACATTCGCATTTAATTCTTATTTTTTTTCTTTAACATTTTTTATTCAAAATGAGACCAGAAAAAAGATAAATATATATATTTTTTATTTTTCCTCAACAAATTTAAAATGTAAAATAAGTCAATTATAAAACGAAAAAGCACGATTATTTTTCATTTATTAGCTTTTCAAATGTATATTTCAAACAAGAAAAACATTTTTTCCCCTCTTCAAAAATTTTCTTTAAATATTTTTTATTGATCTTTTCATGAATGTTTTTTCAACATTCATTATCAATTGTGAATTATAACATTTAAAATATTAAATTCATAACACATTGTAATTGAAGTTATTTTTTTGATTGTTTTATTCACGATAATTATTTTTCAATAATTTATAATTAAACTTTACTTAATTTCCCAAATCAATTTATTTTATAATTTTAAATGTTTTTTTATTGAAGAATTCCTGGTACAATTACAAACCTTAGAATTTTTTTTTTTCTTAGTTTAACTTTTTTTTTTTAATCATTGACAGTGTTAGCCGTCCAATCCATAATCGCTGCCAACCCTCCCATTCAAAATATGATCAATTGTCCAGCGCCTTCAAAAGCAACCATTTTTAATTCACGCCAACAATTGTCTGGTGTTGAGAACAAGTCTATCGAACAGGAGGAGAGAGACCAGTTGGTGGAGATCCTCATGCGTCAATTGGAGAAGAGCAATCAGACCATTTGTCGCCTTCACCAGCAAAACGCTCTCTTTGAGCGCTGCAGCGTCACACCAGAGAATGTGGATCAGGTAAATAAACGAGCCCCAAAACCCGATAAGATGTTCTCAAATAACAGAGAGTACTTTCTTGGTATGAGCGGCCCTACCAAAGTATCCAAAGTCAGCACCAGGCACAGGAGCTGGCCTTAGTCAGGAAGGAGAAAAGTCAACTTGCTTGTCAACTTGATGCCATCCGCTCTAAGGACAAGCATCTGAGAGAGAGGATAGGCCAGCTGGAGGCCACCTTTCACAAGGTGAAACTGCTCGACGTGTCTTTTTTCAGGATCAATAAGCTTCTTGTCTTCACTTTGTTTTGAAGATGAGTGAGGGCCTCACCAACTGTCAAGATTTCATTCAGCTGAAGGAACAGGAGTTCCTCCGACTCCAACTGAAACACATCCTGGACTTGACGGTACTGTCAATTGGACATTGGCCCAACTTGGTGTTTGATTGTCAAGAATAAACAAGTGGCACACAATCGTAAGTGGAACAAAATTTATTGGATATTTTAAACTTTTTTAACAAATGAAAATATGAAAAGTGGGGTGTGCAATATTATTCGGTCCGCTTATTTTCAGTACAGCAAACTGGCTCCAAATGTTCAGTGAGGATCTCTGAATGATCCAATGTTGACTGATGATGATAAATAAAATCGACCTTTGTATAATCATTTCTCCGTATAAATGCACCATCTCTGCGATAGTCTCAGGGTTCTGTTTAAAGTGCAGAGAGCATCATGGAGACTAAGGAAAACACCAGGTGTGTCCGAGATGCAGTTGTGAAGAAGTTATTAAGCCGGGTTTGGATATAAAAAAAGTTTTCCCAAGCTTTAAACATCTCAAGGAGCACTGTGCAAGCAATCATATTGAAATGGACGTAGTATCAGGCCACGGCCAAATCTACCAAGATTTGGCCGTCGCTCTAAACTTTCGCCTCGAACAAGGAGAAGACTGATTAGAGATGCAGCCAAGAGGCCCATGTTCACTCTGGATTAACTACAGAGATTTACAGATGAGGTGGGAGAGTCTGTCCATTGGACAACAATCAGTCGTACACTGAACAAATCTGGCCTTTATGGAAGAGTGGCAAGAAGAAAGCCATTTCTCAAAGATATCCTTAATAATTCTTGTTTAAAGATTGCATTGCCACAAGCCACCTGGGAGACACACCAAACATGTGGAACAAGGTGCTCTGATCAGATGAAACCAAAATTGAACTTTTTGGCCGAAAAGCAAAACGGTTTGGCATAAATGCATCATCACCCTGAACACACCATCCCCACAGTCAAACATGGGGGTGGCAGTCTCTTTGTTTGGGCCTGCTTTTCTTCAGCAGGGACAGGGAAGATGGTTAAAGGGGTACTGGGACGTTTGGTCGACTGGACGTTTGGTCGACCGGACGTTTGGTCGACCGGACGTTTGGTCGACCGGACGTTTGGTCGACCGGACGTTTGGTCGACCGGACGTTTGGTCGACTGGACGTTTGGTCGACCGGACGTTTGGTAGAACAGACATTTGGTAGAACGGACGTTTGGTCGCCGGGTTGTTACTGATGAAACCAGCTCTCAAAATTATAATCATGAGAGAGAGAGTGAGTTTAATATCTAAATATCTAATGTCAAAATATCAACAGTAAACTCTGTCATAATTTGACAGCGAGCGAACCCGGCGACCAAACGTCCGTTCTACCAAACGTCCGTTCTATAGGACCATTCTGGAAGAAAACCTGTTGGAGTCTGCAAAAGAGCTGAGACTGGGACGGAGATTTATCTTCCAACAGGACAATGATCCAAAAGATAAAGCCAAATCTACAATGGAATGGTTAAATAATGAACGCATCCATGTGTTAAATGGCCAAGTCAAAGTCCAGACTTGAATCCAATCAAGAATCTGAGGGTAGAGCTGAAGAGTGCTGTTAGCAAACACTCCCCATACAACTTCACTGATCTCGAGCTGTTTTGCAAGGAAGAATGGGCAAGATTTTCAGTCTCTCGATGTGTAAAACTGATAGAGATATACCCCAAGCGACTTACAGTTGTAATTGCAGCAAAAGATGGCACTACAAAGTAATAATTATAGGGGTCCGAATAGTATTGCCCGCCCCACTTTTCAGGTTTTTATTTGTTAAAAGGTTCAAACTATCCAATACATTTTATTCCATTTCATGATTGTGTCCCACTTGTTGACTCTTGGCGAAAATCTTTTATTTTATATCTTAAAGTTTGAAGCCTGAAATTTGGTGAAAGGCTGAATAATTTCTCAAGGCAGTGTACATTTCACTAAACAATGAAAAACATATTATACATATAACCCCCTATCGTACAGCACTAATTGCAAGCATAAAAGTTCCTCAAGTAAACGTAGAGACAAGCAAGAGGGTCGAAGGGAGGACAAGTACGCCCAACCCTGATCCATTTCCATGCATACTGTATATCACAGACTCCCAAGGCCTCACCCTTGAAAGGATAGCGTCAAACAAACAGTGAAAGTAAATAAACTGGACCTAGTGAGAACTGTTGCATGTACCTCCCCCCGTAGGAGTTCCAAGGTGCAAATGAAACTCCACCTGGACTGGACTCTGCGATCCTTGAACCCGATGATCTTGGTCCAAGCAAGGTAATGCTCGGCATCTCTCGAAAATGGTCACAGTTTTTTCTTGATCGACACATGTCTCGGACCTTCTGCTCCCTGTAATAATACACTCGAATTGGTTATCCGATTCCTTCAGTGAAATGCGTAACGTGTTCCCTGTTGAGATTTTACACACTGCGCTTTATTCTGACCTACACACTGCATTGCAAAAATCCATGCCTCTATTTTGGAACATGGAACAGCTTTTATTGTCATGTGTTACAAGTTTGAGTACAGTTTTATAAGGTGTTGTACCTACTCTATGTGAGGATTAGGATTGCCAAAAATACATAAGAATCTGTTATTAACTCTTAATGCCATCAATGACGATAGAGGTCCAGTTGTGTTTTTTTTTATAATTGTGCTCTAAATTTAAATGAGTTTATCACTATTACATGTCCAATCAATTTGAACTCGTGGGTTCTGACAGCAAAAGAATACTAATTTTAATCGCTAAGAGCATTGAAAGTCAATCGCAGTTAGTAAGTTAAATGCTATATCAGTATCTCATCTCATTTTCTGAACCGCTTGATCCTCACTAGGGTCGCGGGGGGTGCTGGAGCCAATCCCAGCTGTCTCCGGGCCAGAGGCGGGGGACACCCTTAATCGGTGGCCAGCCGATCGCAGGGGACAAGGAGATGGACAACCATGCACACTCACACCCATACCTAGGGGCAATTTAGAGTGTCCAATCAGCCTACCATGGATGTTTTTGGAATTTGGGAGGAAACTGGAGTACCCGGAGGAAACCCACGCAGGCCCGGGCAGAACATGCAAACTCCCCACAGATGGACATGACCTGGATTTTAAACCAGGACCCCAGAGCTGTGAGGCTGACGCGCTAACCACTCGCTCCACCGGGCGATATATTTATACATTTTTATTTCAACATCTATTTGAATTTCATTTTTTTTCTCGTGTTCCTCTTTATTGGTTTCAATCACTATTTATTTAAAATTCTATTTTTTAAATAAACATTTACATTTCAACATTTATTTTGCTTTTTATTGTTTATTTTGCCTAAAATGTTCCTTTGGCAACACACTCGATGGCGAGGCTTATGCAATTACAGGCCTAAGCAATGTGATTTTTGTAAACCTAGTAATAAATGAATAAAAATTAAAATATATAAAGGAATGATTGCGTTGTTTAAAAAAACACATAAAACACTCAAATATAAATGAACTAGAAAAGGCAATTTTCAGAGAAATAAGTAACGTGAAGATGCTTACTCTTCTGGTCTGTGGGGCACTTCCTCTTTATTGGGTGGAATTTTCAGTTGGGGTAATGACAGGTCAGTTTCTGTTTATTTTGGGGCAATTACAGGTCACTTTCTATTCATTTTTGGGTCAATTCCAGGTCACTTTCTGTTCATTTTTGGGGCAATTATGGGTCATTTCTGTTTCTGTTTATTTTGGGGCAATTACGGGTCACTTTCTATTCATTTTTGGGGCAATTCCAGGTCACTTTCTGTTCATTTTTGGGGCAATTATGGGTCATTTTCTATTAATTTCTTGGCAATTGGAGGATTTGTCAGAAATAATGACCTTTTTATGATGATTTTTTTTGTGCAACCTTTTGCCATGAACTGACTCAATGGGCCGGCCTGTGAACTTTTGTGTGCCTATTTTATTTAACAATATTACTCCTCCTAATCCTCTATCCTAACATTGTTACTCTTTTCTTTCTTCAAGCAGAAGAACCACGGGCAGAACCTTCCAGGGGCGCATGTTAACTGCGATACCCTCCAGAGGAGGTCCTTTCCGGAGAGAACGCACAGACCGGCATTGTACGTCGCACCCTTTGATATGCAAGGAGGATTAGCTTTGTTCCCAGGCTGACCGGGGTCAAAAAAGAAAAAAAATCATGTGATGCTATAAAGTTGAAGAAAGACCAAGTCATTGTATGAAAGTGGGTGGAGAGGAATGCCACTAAAACTTATAGACTGCTAAGCAAAATGCAGAAGTCAAACATGATGCATTCAGATTCAGAACAGTTATGTTGCGCCAATGGATTGGCTGCCATTGACGTCGATAGACAGCTGTCTAATTTTTGAAATCTTTTTGTTCCCCACTAAAAATTATTCATAAAATTTGATTTTATCAGTTGTTAAAAAATGAAAATGAAACCTTTAACAAATCTTCATTTATTAATTTCAATAATGCTGCATTTTATTTTATAAATCACCTCACTATCCAATAATTGAACACATGATACTAACACAACAGAAAATGACAAATTACAATTGCATTATTAAAATTACATAAGGTTCAATGACATTGAATGAGTTAAAATGACTCATGTTCTATTTCCCTGCAGTGGCAAAAAAATATATATATTGACACCAAAATAAATCACTTGAAAATCTTTCATTTACATTTTTGCTTTCAAGTAGCTCCTACATCCACTGTTAATTAAACCATGTAATAAAATAATATTAATGAATAAACACGAATAAAGAAGCTAAAAATGAAATACAAAACAATCATGTATGACGCAAATTGGGCTGCTTTGATCTTGTATGTCACTAATTTGCGACTATATAGGCATCAAGGAATTTAATTGATCTAATAATTTAAATGATTTCCCCACAGTGAAGAGGCTAAAGTAGCCCGCCGGCGAACAACATGCGGCAGGTGAGTACATCTGACCTTTTTCTTGCGTACCAAGCCACTAACGTCATTGCCTTTTTTCTCTCTCCAAACAGCGATACGACAGACAGTGAGTGGTCGCTCTGCTCTCTTAACCAGTACAAGGTATTGTTACTATTTGACTTTAGATTATTGTTACAAGGTCTACATTCGGGGCTCTTTGGGTCATGTCCAATGACCGTGAAAAGGAACACTTTCTACACTAGGAGGCCGCAGACTTCAGGTCGCGGATCACCCGTCTATGTTCTGCTCACCTCTGAGCCAGGACACACCTAAAGGCATTAAGTTTTCAAAATTAACCAAGCAGGCTTGTACATTAAATACAATTTGGTATTACTGTATTGCATAAATCTACATTCTCAAGCAAGATGATACTCAAGTCTAATCGCTTCAATATACATGTATATTTTTGCATGCCATAAATTCAATAAATTGTCAACTCATACATTTTTACCATCATTGTTTATTTACTGTCATCTGTTAGGGTGCCATAATTTAAATTCTGTACTGGGATTGATTTGAGCATTTTTTCTAAAATGACATTTAACTCAATTTACTACCGTTGAAACTAATAGACATCAAATCCATTTGAACTATGATGGCTGATATTGTGTAATCATGTTTAACTGCTGTTAAATGTCCAATCCGTTCGGAGTTGGCGGGGTGATGTGCATCGCAGCTTTTTGCCAGTTCAGATGAATTGGATGTCAAATGCCGTCAATGGCATCCAAACGTTCAAGACATTGAAACCGAGTGTCTTTCCTCAGCCAGATGTTTCTCGTCCTCCTCCTCCTCCTAAAGCGTAGGAGGTAAAAGTTTTGCACACATCTTTCCTCCATTTTGTACTCATTCCAACTAAACAGAAAAACTAGTCAGAGCTCACCTCATGTAGTACGTTGATATTCCATTGAATTCAAATTACTCCCATGAAACATTCATTGATTCATCTTCCATACCGCACATACTCGAAAGGGCTGCAGGGTTGCTGGAGCCCAACCCAGCTGACTAATGAAAGTATTACACAACTAAATGGAAATAAATACTACATAATCTTGTTAAATTCATTCACTTATTGATTTATTCATCTCCCATACTGCACATCCTCAAAAGTGTTGCTTTAGCCAAACCCAGCTGAAAAGGCAGACTTAACCTAGACTGGTTGCCAGCCAGCCACAGAGCACACAGAGAGACGAAAGACCATCCACACTCACAATCATACTGCTACCAGTGGGAATCAAGCTCGCGCTTGCCCGTACCAAAGTCAGGCGAGAGGCGGCTATCTTGTTATATAAATGCTACCATGAAATATGTCGGCATCCATTGTGCCAACAACCAAATAGACACAAAAGCAAATATTTAACCTCACGAGGCCTGAATTTGGAAAATACATTAAAAAACATATATATATATATTTGTGTGCGTGTGTCTGTGTGTGGGTGTGTGGGTGTGTTGGTGTGTGGGGGTGTGTGGGTGTGTGTGTGGGTGGGTGGGTGTTTGTGTGTGGGTGTGTGTGTGTGTAATGTATACACACACGCAGTGGGGCAAAAAGAACTTTTTTCATCATAAGTGTAACTCATCTATGAAAAACTGAGACAAAGACATCAGGAAATAACTATGCATTTTAAAAGATGTTTTTGTAAATTATAGTATACAAATAAGTATTTGGTCATTAATAAAAGTCCATCTCAATACCTCCATTATTTTTCTGAACCACTTATCCTCACAAGTGGTAGGAGTAACAACGGGCAGGAGGCGGGATACACCCGAACTGGTTGCCAGCCATTCACAAAGCACATAAAGACTAACAACCAGTCACCTACCTATGGACAATTTGTAGAAGTCAATCAGCCTATCTTGCATGTATTTGGGATGTGGGAGGATGCCGGAGTACCCAGAGAGAACCCACGCAGACACGGGTAGAAAATACAAATTCCACACAGAAAGTCGGAACCCAGTAAACTGTGAGGTGTACAATCTGCAAAAAATGTCTAATCTAATCTAAATACAATATTTTTGACATACTAACATACTCCTCCAATGATTTATGTTTATTTGTTAAATGAAACTTAAGGCATCAAGGACTTGGGAATGAAATGGTGTTGCACACATTTCAGTCTCAAAAAGCACCAGAAGGAGATGACATGGCGTGACACGGGTCATAGGAGGCTTTAAAATGTCTGAACAGGAAGCGTATTTTGCGTTTCATCCTAGTGCAGGAAGTTGCTAGCTTGTCGTTGTTTTGTCTACTGTATAGGCCGCTTTTATCTTACAACGCCATGCAATTAAAATAAACACTCAAGGATTTGTATTCAAATAAAAAAAACATCCTACGTAACAAAGCATCCTTATTGTGTGTATTCTTTTCAAAGCAAGTTTCCCTATATATATGAAATTAGGGGGTTGGTGGAAAAAAAAACTTCTCGGCACACTATGGCGCCCATCTACTTTCTCCGTTTGACACTGTTCCAACTTGGAAATGTTTATCCCAAAAACTCATGGGACTGAATTAATTCATTACTCCTAGACCTCCAATCTATTTGAAGTGGGAGGGTAGCAGTGAATGAACATTTGTTAAAAAAAAAATATTACTACATATTGCTTTAATTAATGAACTTCTCTGGTCCTACACAGTATTCCACTAAACCTAAGGATTTGCACATTATTATAATGAAAATAAACTATTTAGGCCAAGTTCATTTTTGTGACATCCTACACGGGTAAAGACTATGTTATTCAACTGACACAAATCCTTCTTTTATTTGCCTTTGTCACACATTCAGCTGCTCCTCGATTGCCTAAAGTGATTTCACTCTTTGCCACAGGTTATCTCTCAAAATGTCTAATGATTTACAGGGAATTAATGAACCACTTAGTTGTAATACTACTACACTACACTAGTGATTGTTTTGCCTCTGAAGCTGCCCAGTGTCCCATTTGGGGACTATTAAT
Source organism: Stigmatopora argus (assembly GCF_051989625.1). Classification (NCBI taxonomy): domain Eukaryota; kingdom Metazoa; phylum Chordata; class Actinopteri; order Syngnathiformes; family Syngnathidae; genus Stigmatopora; species Stigmatopora argus. Next base: position 17,336,331 of record NC_135391.1, read on the forward strand.
TACCATCGGGACACCCAGGTTTCACTTTGTCTGCTTATTACCCCTGCCGATGGTAACAAATTCACTTTGAATGAGCTTTGGTGACACAGTGTGCCCAGCACGAATTTTTGGTTGATTCAATGGGTCATAGGGTTATGACCTGCTTATTTAAGTTTATATAATATATATCTATTTATATCCATTTTTTTACATATACGTGTATGTATGTATGTATATATATATATATATATATATATATATATATATATATATATATATTTTATATAAATATATTTATTTATATATATATATATATATTTTATATAAATATATTTATTTTTATATATATATATATATATATATGTATATATACACATGCATATAGATATATATGAGTTGTATTTTGAGAATGAATTTTATTATTGAACAACAAATATAAACATATATATATATATATATAAAGATATATATATAATTTATATTTTTATATATATACACACCTGTATATAGATATACACAGGGAGTGCAGAATTATTAGAGTTGTATTTTGAGAATAAATTTTATTATTGAACAACAACTTAATTAATGAACCCGAAAGACTCATTGATATTAAAGGTAAATATTTTGGGGAGTTGGATTGGCTTTTATTTTAGCTTTAGCTATTTTAGGAGGATATCTGTGTATGCAGGTAACTATTGCTGTGCATAATTATTAGGGAATTTACCAAAAAACAAATACATTTCAATTATTTATTTTGACAGCTCAACATTCAGAAATAAACATTTCTGACATTAAAAACAAATCAGTAACCAATATAGTCACCTTTCTTTGCAAGGGCACTCAAAAGCCTGCCATCTATGGATTCTGTCAGTGTTTTGATCTGTTCACAATCAACACAAGCAACCGTATCCTCTCAGACACTGTTCAGAGAAGTGTACTGCTTTCCCTCCTTCACAAACTTCACGTTTAGGGACCACAGGTTCTCTATGGGGTTCAGATCATATGAACAAGGAGCCCATATCATTAGGTTATCTTCTTTTCGGCTCTTTCTTGCCAGCCACGCTGTGGAGTATTGGATGTGTGTGCTTTTGGGCACTCCAGTGATGTTGCAGCTCTGAAATATGGAAAAACTGGTGGCTAGACTTTTCTCAGTTTTTCAAACTCATTGTTTGAGATTTTTCAGATTTTGTGGCCCTTTTTCCTAGTGGCACTTACCAAGGACGCATACAAGAATGAAGCTCAATGTTAACAACATTTTCTATTGCTTTTTAAATAGTTTCTTTTTTCGATAATCAATTCATGCAAAGAAATAAAAAAACACAAACAGCAAATTAACTATTAATCACGTTTTCAATTTGTGGCATAGCTAACATACGTCTACACTGCTTGAAACAACTGATGAGAATGTACATGTGTCAATGATAAGGAAGTGAGCATGCTCCTTAACTTAATTGAACGTTTTGACAAAGTGCAAAAAGAAAAAATTATTTTGAACATGACATTACGTTTCAAATTTATTTATTAGGTTAATTTAAAATTGCGAGGCAAACATGAAAATTTTAATGTTTTTAAAATTAATTTGCTGAAAAAACATTGCTTTATTTTTTCATAGTTTTGATACAAAATTCGTAGATTCAGTAGTTTGGCAAAAACTTGCGTGGTAAACTACGGAGGATTTGTAGTATGTGACAGCTCGGGAAATTAAACACAATTGTCAAACCTCTCTCATTTTCTGAACCGCTTTATCCTCGTTAGGGTCGCTGGGGGTGCTAGAGCCTATCCCAGCTGACTCCAGGCCAGAGAAGGGGGACACCCTGAATTGATGACCAGCCAGTCACAGGGGATGAGGTGACAAACAACCATTCACACTCACACCCATGCTTAGGGGCAATTTAGTGTCCAATCAGCCTACCATGCATGTTTTTGTAATGTGGGAGGAAACCGGAAACAGGTGGATTGGACCTGGGTTTGAACCCAGGACCCCAGAGCTGTGAGGTCGACACGCTAACCACTCGTTCCACCAGGCCGCCCCGATTGTCAAACCAAAAAGGCAAATATTAGGTAAAATCAATATTTAAGAAACGAACAAATATCAGAAAATCTAATGCATTAATTATTTAAAAAAAACACCCACAAATTATATTGAAGACAGGGATAGGCTCCAGCATCAATGCGACCCTTGTGATGAGAAGCTGTACAGAAAATGAACAATTCAATGAAAGTTACAATTACCGCACTAAAAGCCGGATATCCTTTCAGAAACCATATTTATTCATTTTCCATACCGCTTATCCTCGCAAGGGTCGCAGGGAGTGCTGGAGCCTATCCCGGCCAACTTTGGGTACCAGGTGGAGGCGTGTGCGGTCGATTGGTCGCCGGTCTTTTGGTCGGCGTCTTTTTGTCGCCGTCTTTTTGTCGCCGTGTTTTGGTCGCCGTCTTTTGGTCACCGGTCTTTTGGTCGCGGTCTTTTGGTCGCCCCGACCGCGATAACGGGCGACCAAAAGACCGGCGACAAAACAAGGTAAAACAACACAGTCTACGCATCAATAAAAGCCAACAATGGCCATGAGCAGTTTCACTGAGCCGACGTGTGAGTGTATAAGAGTTTGTATGTACATGCGTTGTCCCTTTAAGAAGCTACGTCAGTCAGGGTCTTAACAAGTTCTCCAACAAAAAACAATAAAAGTTCGGGAAATTTGGAGCTTTTCTTTAGCCTAATAATTACTAGGGCATTAAGTATGACTAAATAGTAATTCGCAGTTTGTATTTAGGGAATTTGAGCAATGATTTAAATGGTAATTATCACTTACCTTCCGGGCGACCAAAAGACCGGCAACCAAAAGACCGGCAACCAAAAGACCGGCGACCAAAAGACCGGCGACCAATCGACCGTGTACCAGGTGGAGGACACCCTTAATTACCAGCCATTCGCAGGGTACAAGAAGACAGAACCATTCACACTAACACATACAGAGAGGTAATTTAGACTGACAAACAATGTGATTTCTTTAAATACATATATTTGAAGAAATAAATAAAACAAAAGAAAGACAAAAATATTGATTTAAAATATCAGACACGAGCGACTTCCGACCTTCCTGTATAGAGTTTGAATGTTCTCCCTTGGCCTGCATGGGTCTTCTCCAGGTACTCCAGTTTCCACCCACATCTGAAAAAAAACAGGTATGGTAGCCTAGAAACCGGAGTACCCAGAAAAAAACTCACGCAAACCTGGGGAGAACATGCAAACTGCTCACAGTGAGGACCCGCCTGATATCGAACCCAGAACTGTGAGGCCAACACGCTGACCACTCGGCCGCCTTCAACAAATGTATTATTTCAAATACCAAAACACCACAAACAGTACAATTATTTGTGGTTGGCTCACAATTTTATTTAATGAATAAATAAATCTAATGATTTAATATACAAATATACTAAAACATATATTTATAAAATTGATGATCTTCATATGAATGATTGCTCTCAAACCTCCCAGTCAAAGTGGGATGGATATCTTTCGCCGATAATCAAGTTCTTCCAAATCTGACCCAGTAATTATAAACGGCAAACTGTGAATGACGCAAAAATTACGTGTTTAAAAAAAGCATTAAGGATAATCGTGGACATTTCAATGCCAGCACTTGAGCGTAAAGACTATGGAAGCTTTGTCTATCCTCCCTTAGACGAAGGCCTCGTGCTGTCACACGACCGCTCTGAGGGAACAACAACTACAGCATCAGCATGATGCAGCTATGAGGCGCCTTGAATGGAGACATTTATTCAATCAAGACGCACGACACACAGCTAGGTACGTGAGAAATTTGTGACGATGTGTCGCAAACGTGACCTGTGTCATTGTGCCGCTGGCTCTGTGCTAATGGACTACTCGTGCTCAAGTTTCCAACTCGTTATGGATGAAAAACACTGTGTATACAGTTTTTGAAATTGCATTTCACAAAATCACTACCTCAAATTGCCCAAAAGTTAACAGTAAGTGACCCAAATGACCCACGGAATGCCCCAAATTCATCAGAAATTGACCCAAAATCAAGGGCAAGTGAGCAAAATCAACAGAAATTAACCCAGGATTGCTCTAAAATCAACAGGAAATGATCCAAAATGAACTAACCATGACCTAGGATTACCCCAAAATGTACCTGAAATGACCCAAATCAGCTGAAATTCACCTGTAAAATTAAGTCAAGTCAAGTCAAAAGCCTTTATTGTCATTATACAACAGCTGCATATAACAAAATTAGTTGTGCTACTCCACAAAGTCCATGTTTCCCAATAAAAAACATAAATAAGTAACTTAAAAAGTCATGTCCGTCCGAGCAAAGTAATAGAGAAAAAAATAGGAAGTGACCCAAAAAGAACTACTTTCCTGCCTTCAACCTGGTTGTGAATCATCATCTTTCAGTGCCACTGATGGCGGTAGATGTCCTATGCCTTTTAACTGGGAGGATTGATTTTGCCCCCCACAGTCAAAAGGCATTGGAAGTCTAGCGCCGTCGATGGCAGCCAATGAGTTTGAAAGAAAAAATGCAAAAATATCCTTCATTTGTGTCAAAAGTAGTTCACAATCAAACCTACAACGTGACAACACATTTCTGGTGCCCAGTAGTCATGAAAAAACAAATAACTGACTAATGATACTTTTTGCAATCAAATATTGTATCAGGATGCAACATTTCAATATCGATATTTCAATACTTTGTGATGCTTAGTGGTAAGCGCATAGAGGAAAAGATTGAGGGAGTTGTTGATTGAATATGTGGCACACCCCTTCTAGGAAAAGCACTGAGGTCATCGTGGTGTGATCCCACTGACAAACAAATATGCTTGGAGGAGGTAACATATTTGGGTTTGGTGTTTACAAAAGAGCACTTTTGGTGTGTTGTTGAAGATGAGTGCTCAGATAAGGGTTTTATTTTTATCCCTCCCTCTCTCTTTCTCTCGCTTGATTGCAAGCGAGGAAAAAGCCCGGAAAGGTCATTGACTTGGGGGTTTCTTTTTAATGTGCCCGACGTACAGTAGTTCCAGTTCCTCTCTAGGAGGATTTCCTTCTCGCATGTCCGGGACCGTGTGTAAATATTGTAACAGAAGAGGCCCGTTAAACAAGGCTTTGTCTGCAAACAACTCTCTAAATGGCTGTGTGACGATACTCTGACTAGCTCTGCCCCCTTTTACAACAACTGCCACGCCCGGCAGCAGTGTGCAGCCCTTTTACTGCCCTATATCATGTGTGTAGCCTTATCTCATCTCATCTCATTTTCTGAACCGCTTTATCCTCATTAGGATCACGTGGGATGCTGGAGCCAATACCAGCTGTCTGCGGGCCAGAGGCGGGGGACAACCTGAATCGGTGGCCAGCCGATCGCAGGGCACAAGGAGACGGACACCCATGCACACTCACACCCATACCGAGGGGCAATTTAGAGTGTCCAATCAGCCTACCATGCATAGGCCCGAGGAGAACATGCAAATTCCACACAGGTGGATGTGACCTGGATTTGAACCCAGGACCCTAGTGCTGTGAGACCGATGCGCTAACCACTCGCTCCACCGGGCCGCTACGGCATACATATTCTTTGAAATTGTTAGGGTTAGTTGAGGTGTTGGTTGGTTTTGTTAAATCTTTTTCCCTGTGTGGTTCCAGCACCCACCGTGACCCTAATGAGGATAAAGCGGTTCAGAAAATAAGATAAGATGAGCTGTATACCGTATTTTCATGCATATAAGCCGCCCGCGTATAAGCCGCACCCTTAAAATTGCCTTAAAATCGTTGAATTTTTTCAATTTCTCGCGTATAAGTGTCCCACTGATTCACAATTTTCAGCTCCATATTTATGGTTTTAATAGGGAGTGCAAATGTGTTACTTTGAAGGGAAAATCTTGCTGAAAAAGAGCACGAAAACAAAATACGAAAATTAGATGTGGGGATCTTTACCTTTCCATTTTTTCACGAGTGTAATTTCTTATTTCCCCACAATGACTTTGATCCATCTCCTGAAGTTTATTTATTCCACGCGATCCTTCAAAGTAAATGAAGAAAAGACAATGGCCCCGCGGAACATTAATTTCCCTCCCGAGACTGGACTTCTTATCGACAGGAGGAGCACAATTGGGGGAAACTGCTGCCATACACGGGAAATGTTTTTGTTATGGTCACAAAAAATCTTGCCACTAAAAGGCCATTGACGGCCATTTTTAACAGGCATCTCTCGAGGATGTCGGTCGGTCGTGGGGGGTAACTGGAAAAGAAAACAATGCGCCGTTAAGGATGTGCGAAAATCTCCCAGTGCGCTGGCAAGGTGTGACCAATTTCCCTTTTCCATGTCCGCGCCAAATTTATCCATTAATTGTAGGAATGCTTTACAAAGGAAAAAAAGATTCCTATTTCTTTCCCTTCCACTCTTTCGGCATTTAAGACAGCTTGCCCACTTCGACCAAATCTCACCATTGCAACTTTGAAACATTGCAAAAATTGTAATAGAGGCTCCTTTTCAACAGAAACACGCCCCCACACAATTATTATCCAATTCACATCATTTTGTACATTTAAAAAAGTAGTACATCAATGCACACAAAAGTTGTACAGTAATCCCTCGATTATCGCGTCTTCACTTATCGCGAATTCACTACTTTGCAATGTTTTTCCGCTATTCATTATTTTAAAAAAAGGTGAAAATCCCCGCTGAAACTCGTAAGCGAAAGCCACTTTTGCTTGTAGGACTCAGCACTGAAGAAGAAGAAAAAGAATTATCCTTAAAATGAGGAGGAAGTGACAAAATATCAACATGAATGAATTGCCCAAAATCATCAGAGACCAAAAATGAAGAGGAAGTTACACAAGATTGCAGGAAGTGACTCCAACTATAGGAGGGGCTCGGGGACATCGTGAATTGGTTGGGACAATTTAGAGTGTTCAGTCAGCCTACCATGCATGTTTCTGGGATGTGGGAGAAAACGTGAGTACCCGGAGAAAACCCACGCAAGCCTGGCCAAGAATATGCAAACTCCACACAGAAGGTCCAGACCTGGAATTGAACCCTCAATCTCAGAACTATGAGACCGACGCGCTAACCACTTCATCACCTGACCGCCAGATCTGTTATATTTGTATTATTTTAACATTTATGTAACAAGATAGCCGCCTCGTGGTGTGGAGGGTCACCCGCCTGACATCGGTGTGGGCAGGCGCGGGCTCAATTCCCGCTGGTGGCGGTATGATTGTGAGTGTGTATGGTCATTTGTCTCTCTGTGTCCCCTGCGGCCCACTGGCGACCATTCTAGGTTAAGTCTGCCTTTTCAGCTGGATTTGGCTACAGCAACACTTTTGAGGATGTGCAGTATGGGAGATGAATAAATCAATGAGTGAATGAATTTAACAAGATTATGTAGTATTTATTTCCATTTAGTTGTGTAATACTTTCATAATGTGCGGCCCGGTGGCGCGAATGGTTAGGGCGTCGGCCTCAAGGCTCTGGGGTCCTGGATTCAAATCCAGGTCATGTCTATCTGTGTGGAGTTTGCATGTTCTCCCTGGGCCATTATGGGTTTCCTCCGGGTACTCTAGTTTCCTCCCACATTCCAAAAACATGCATGGTAGGCTGATTGGACACTCTAAAATTGCCTCTGGGTATCAGTGTGAGTATGCGTGGTTGTCTGTCTCTTCATGTCCTGCGATCGGCTGGCCACCGATTCAGGATGTCCCCCGCCTCCGGCCCGGAGTCAGCTGGGATAGGCTCCAGCACCCCCGGCGACCCTATTGAGTATAAAGCAGTTCAGAAAATGAGATGAGAATACTTTCTTTATATCTTTTTTTTGTAATAGCACCTCTCGGTTAAAGCACTCATCTCAAATTTTTGGCCTCAAGTCAAAGCGAAATATCTGCCGAACGTCGGCGCGCGTTGTGAAAAATGGAGCGTAGCAAATCAGGCAGAGAGCTTTGTGATGGCTCACAATGCTCTGCTGTTGTGTAACTAGCTGCAAGTGAGCACTCGGGTCACCGCGGACAGCTTTTAATACAGAATGAGGAGAAAGGAAAAAAAGCCCTCAAAGTTGCAGCTTTATTTTCTCTGCCATTGTGGCGTGACGCTTTTTTAACATCTTCGATGAACACGTGGGAACAATGAGTCGTTGGGTCCGCTTACAAAAGCCGTTTGAATGGTGGGAAATGAACCACACCTTCAGAGGACAAAACAATCCTATGGTGAGCCCATCACTTTGACACAACTTGGAGGAAGTAGAGTACACAGGCAGGGCTCCACCTTGAAATGCAGAAGTATACATTTCTTTTCATCCTTGGGATGTTTACGTTGCAAATTTGTACACCGTCTGTAAGAAAGGTCTATTATACAACACCTATTGAAAAAGAAGATTTTTTGTGAGACGCTTAACCAGGAATGTCAAAGTCATCAATTGTCAAATGAATCTAGTACAACTGTTTTGATAGTGTTAGGCTTAAATAGTTTAGTGATTGTTACAAAAATGTTCCCCATCCTTTTTGTTGTGGCCCTTAACTCATTGGCTGCCATTGACGGTGATACACATCCAGTCCATTTGAACTGGGAAGGTTTAAAAGTCGTCCATTCACTGCCAGCCCTTGCAGTTCAAAAGAATGGACGTCTTTGAGTGATAAACTACTATAAAAGAAGATGAAATGTCACATGACTGGCACTGAAAGAAAAAAAAATCAGGTGACTAAACTTAAAAAAACACCATTGTCTTTTATAAAGGAACAAATCGAAACATAGAAAACATCGTTTTGATTTTTATTTATGGGACATCATGTAAAAACAACGATTCATACATCAACTCTGCTTTCAGCTATAACAAATAAAAGATTGAGTTTAGAGAAGGTGAAGAAGTTCAATCACTCATTTATTAGGATCCGACAGCCGTTTCTGGCCACCATAAAAAAATTCAACTGTCTACGATGCATGGTTTGGACAAACGTAACGTGAGAATCTTAACATAACCACACACACATCCATAAATTACGCTTTATAAGGATTATAGATTTAGATAAAGCAGCAATTTGTGCACAAGAAAAACTTGGGTGCATTCTCACCAAAATTGTGTTAGCAAAAAAAATAATTTTAGGGTCACAAAATAATTTTCCAAGCATAAAAAATATTTACACACAAGAAATATTTTGGGATGAGCACAGAATTGACTACAAATGTATTTTTTCGTGGGGTGGGGGATGACTACGAATGGACTCTATAGAATTTCTCTTTATCTCTTTAGTCACTCAAGTTCTTCCACCGCCGCCTTTCCTTCCCAGGAAACCGGGAATTTGTCCTCCCAGATAAATTTGCCTGTCCTGTACCTTTAATGACCTGCCCGACGCACATCTATCACAACCACTGAAAAGGCCCCCGCCGCTCCTCCTTCGCTCCCCCGATCAAGCCACGACAACCTGGCTTGTATATCAGCCTCCGCTGCCCCCGCCTGTCTCGAGGGGGCCATGCAAAAAGTGGTACCAGGCACCGCTGCGGCGCAGGCCCCAATGGAGGATTAAATAGAAAAGACTAGTCAAACCCTCACTTTATACATATACTCAAAAAGTGTTTAACCCATTGGCTGCTACTCATGGCTATAACTGCCCAATCTAGAGTTTATCATTAGTAGACATCAAATCCATTTGAACTACAAATTGGACATCCACCGCAGTCAATGAGTTACGAAACACAAAATCAATATTTTGTTCAATTTTTGGCATGACTATTTAGTTTCCCACCTGACGGTGTAGTACCGTATTTTCTCGCATATAGGTGGCCCCCACAAATAAGCCGCACCCTTAAAATTGTTTTAAAATCGTCAAATCTTAGTTTCTCGTGAATAACCGCCGCCTGATTCACAATTTTCACCTTCATATTCATGGTTTTAATAGGGAGTACAAATGTGTTACTTTGAAAGGAAAATCTTAAGAAAAATCATCGCACGTGGTATTTCTGAGACACTGTATTAATCAATAGCACATTATTAGGGTCAATATCATAAGGAAATTAGTCATTCATCCAGTAATGGTTGTTTTCTTACTGCAAAACAGAAAATAACCAACAAATATTAAATGTTAATTTGCCGACATTTACTGGTGAAAAAGCAATAGCAACTCTGTATGTCTTGTGCGCATATAAGCCCTACCCTTGATTCAGTCATTATTTTTACGAGTTACAAATACGGCTTATATGCGAGAAAATATGATAGTTCACTTGCCTGACTTCGGTGCAGGGGAGCTTGGGCTCGATTCCCGCCCGGTGGCGGTATGATTGTGAGTGCGAACGGTTGCTCTTCTCTCTGTGTTCAGGTGACTGGCGACCAGTTGAGGGTATAGTCTGCCTTTCGCTTGAAGTGAGCTGGCATAGGCTCCAGCAACCTTCACAACTCTTACAAGGATGTGCGGTACAGATAATGTTTTACATATAAATATGTGGGCATCATTTTTCAAAATGCTTGAAAATATTTAGCAATTTTTTTTATTGTGGGGTGTCGGCCCCCCAATTCTGAGATTGAGGATTTGATCCCAGGTCTCGACCTTCCTTCCCTGTGGAAAGTTTGCATGTTCTCCTCAGGCTTGCGTGGGTTTTCTCTGGGTACTCCAGTTTCCTCCCATATCCCAAAAAAGATGATTGGTTGGGTGGTTGAACCCTGTAAATTGCCCGTTAGTATGAGTGCGAGCGTGAATGGTTGTCCGTCTCCTTGTGCCCTGCAATTAGCTGGCCACCGATTTAGGGTGCCCTTAGTTAGCTTGCCTTTAGTTAGTTTCGCTTTTTAAAAGTGGATCTCATCTCATTTTCTGAACCGCTTTATCCTCACTAGGGTTGCAAGGGGTGCTGGAACCTATCCCAGCTAACTTCGGTCCAGAGGAGGGGGACACCCTGAATTGGTGGCCAGCCAATCGCAAGGCACAAGGTGACAAATGTCTAATCAGCCTACCATGCATGTCTTTGGAATGTGGGAGGAAACCGGAGTACCCGGAGAAAGCCCTCACAGGCCCGGGGAGTACATGCAAACTCCACACAGGTAGACCGACCTGGATTTGAACCCAGGTCCCCCACTGGAGGCCGACGCACTAACCACTCATCCGCCAGGCCGCCCTAAAAGTGGATAATCACACTTTTTGTTTTATTCTGTGTTTACAACAGACGTCCCACCCTCCAGCAATTAGCCAGAACAAGATATGTTTTTGTGTCTTCTTAAATGAAGGTTTCTACAGTCTGAATTAAGTGGTTTACTACAGGAGGGGGAAAAATCTCGCTCAGAGTGCTAAATAAATCATAACAAAATCAGAAACAAGGATATGCATCGGAAATTCCTTTGATCAATGGAAACACGTGAAATGCCAAAGTTGCACCACTCAACATTTGATGTATATTACTTTCATTTATATTTGGTCTTTTATTTTCCATTCCACTTATCTTCACATGGGTTGTGGGGGTGCTGGAGCCTATCCGAGCCAACTTTTGGAAGTGGGGAGAGGACACCCTGGATTGGCTGCCAGCCAATCGCAGGGCACAATGATATAATAACAATTTATGATAGAGAATGCAGGCCAGTTGAAATTTCACCCAAAAGTAAATGAGTGGATCACAGTCAGTCTGGTATTGCGGTGCCATTTATGGCCACCAATCTTACATATGCCTGCTTGAATAAAAACGAAATCATTGTAAACAGGAACACAAAAATTCATATATGTATGCAATGCAGATTATGAAATGGTAAAGGTATTTATACAGCAACGTAATATGACTAAACATTTATCAAATGTAATGTATTTGTTAACAGGGCGGCCCGGTGGGGCGAGTGGCTAGCGCGTCGGCCTCACAGCTCTGGGGTCTTGGGTTCAATCCAGGTCATGTCCACCAGTGTGGAGTTTGCATGTTCTCCCCGGGCCTGCGTGGGTTTCCTCTGGGTACTCTGGTTTCCTCCCACATTCCAAAACATGCATGGTAAGCTGATTGGACACTCTAAAAATTGCCCCTAGGTATGAGTGTGAGAGTGAATGGTTGTTTGTCTCCTTGTGTGCTGCGAACGGCTGGGCACCAATTTTGGGTGTCCCCCGCCTCTGGCCCGGAGTCAGCTGGGATAGGCTCCAGCACCCCCCGCGACCCTAGTGAGGATAAAGCGGCTCAAATGAGATTAGTTATTTATTTACCTCTAAATGATTTAAAAAATTACATTTTCTAAAACAATTACCTCGCCTCGTAGTGTAGAGGTTCACTCGCCTGACTTTGGTGTGGGCAGGCGCAGGCTCGATTCCCGCTGGTGGAGGTATGATTGGGAGTGTGGATGGTCGTTTGTCTCTCTGTGTGCCCTTCGACTGACTGGTGACCATTCTAGGGTGTCGTCTGCCGTTCGCCTGAAGACAGCTGGGTTAGGCTCCAGCAACCCTTTCGAGGAATGAATTTCCCCTAACGCAAAATCAACATCCATATTAGTGCAGATTTTTTTTAATTAACGTTGAAAACCTGTCAGCCAATGACCATGTTTCAGTGCCACTAACTGCGCTTGTATTCATTCCCGGCCATTGACAACAAAAGATCTCCAAGACATTTGAACTGGGAGAGAGATCTTGACGTGCCTCTTCATATGTTAGCTTTACCATGCGCAGCTGGTGTTGTCTGTAAATAAGCTTAGCTGTGTGGGCCTCTCCCAAGTGTCCAGTGTCCAGCGGACAAGATATTCCGAGTTCTGCCGTGCAATAAAATGCTGCCAATGTCACCTCTGACCTAAAAAAAACCGTCCAACTATCAAGTACATTAAGTCGGATCCGCTGCGCGCTGACGAAGACAAATTTTGAATAAAACGCTCCAAAAGAGAAACAATTTCCTTGATAAACACCTAAATTTAGCTGTACTTTGGCCCGTGGGGCATTCGTAAAACGTACCGCTGAATGTCTGACAAACAGTCGCGAGGACAAATATGACGTCAAGGAAAATGAATAACAATTTTCTGGTCTGCACCCAAAATGGCTGGCGTCGCGTCTGCCAAACTGACGGGAACTACATCATTAAGAAAAATAATGTCCACCAAAATGGCAAATACATTTCCTGATCCGCACCTAAATTTAAAAACTTGCCCTTTTGTCTCATTTTGCTGAGTCCAGAGCAAATTGTCAAGAAAAATGAACAATTATTTCCTGCAGCTACACCTAAATTTAAGAGGATGCACCTTGTCACATCCTTCATCAAGTCCTGCTAAATAACAAAACCCATTCATGCATGAATTGTTTTTTTTCTTAAATGTTTTTACTACATTCATATAGGACATTGGTCTCAAACTCGTAGTCCAAGGGCCAACCGCGGCCTACAGGACAATTTTTCAATTTTTTAAATGTAAAATAAATTAGTGACTAACAAAGAGTACATTATTCTAAATAAAATGAATTGATTTTTTAAAATAATATATTAAAACAAAGGCGTCCCGGCGGCTGAGTGGTTAGCGCGTCGGCCTCATAGCTCTGGGGTCCTCGGTTCAAATCCAGGTCGGTCCACCCGTGTTTGCATGTTCTACCAGGGCCTGTGTGAGTTTCCTCCGGGCACTCCGGTTTCCTGACACATTCCAAAAACATGCACGGTAGGCTGATTGGACATTCTAAATTACCCCTAGGTATGAGTGTGAGTGTGCATGGTTGTCTGTCTCCTTGTGCCCTGCGATCGGCTGTCCACCGATACAGGGTGGTGTCCACCGCCTCTGGCCCAAAGTCAGCTGGGATAGGCTCCAGCACCCCGGTAAAGCGGTTCAGAAAATTAATGAATGAATGAATAAATCAAAACAAATTGTAAAAAAAATGGGAAAAAGGAAGCCTTGCAATTTAGGGTGTCCCCTGCCTAGTGCCCATAGTTAGCTGGAAGAACCACCACCATGAGCCAGGTGAGGATAAGTAGTTCAGAGAATGAATGAATGAAAAAAAGAAGAACATCAATTCAGAAATGGGATTTTTATTTATTTTGGTTGTTTTTTTGACCTCACATATCCTAACTCTTTGTCTACCATTGATGGCAAAAGTCTTTTTAACTAGGATGAACTACTAGAAGTGATTGAACGATCACTTCCAGCCCTTTCCAGACTGGATTGGATGTCACCAGGTATTTTCCCCCTTTTTTACTAACAACCACAACACATACCTACAATGTGACCTGGGCTGGGGGTAAGTCAGTTAAGGTAATGATAACTTTGAATAGGTGTCCACTGTAGTGACCACTGTCCTGAAAGGGTTAAAATGGTTTGGACGTTATTTTTCAGCGTCAATCTTTTTAAAATTATTTGCATAGATTTTTTGGTTTATTCAATTCATTTCATTTTTGGGCACTGAACTTTCAATGCCACAGTTACCTCATGTGCTGGGGCCGGCTATTCGGGGGCCGAAGACGGGGGGAAGGGGTCGGTCCGTCCGGCATCTGTTCAAACAAGAGCAACGCACAAGAGACCTTTCGGCATGTGGGGTGGGGGGGAATAACAGTTGCGCTCATTTGTCTAGAAGAAAATCCCAAAACGCTTTGAGGGCTGCTTTTTGTGTTTGCTCGTTTGAGTGAAACTGATGTCTTTTCTTTTATGACAGTGTGCGTGTCCATACAGTGAGCTGCACATTTGTCCTTTGCTTTTTAATTTCTAGTAAAGAATTTGAAAAGCACTAACACTCCGTGCTAGATGGAAGCCACCAACGTTTTTTGGGGGGGGCGGGGGGAGGGAGGGGGTGTATTCTTTGAACAGGAATGAAATGTTTGAAAATAGTATTTTTTAAGATTCTCACAATATGACAACTTTCTACTAGCCTCCCTTAAAAATAACTTTAAACGCATAATATTTTTTCTCTCTAGATAAAATTACATTTTAATCTGTTAAGAGCTTGGATTGCCCTCTTCAACCCCCATAGGCATATCTTAGAATATTTATATATTCAACTATATTTAATATTTAATATTTTAATGGATTTGAATGGCACAAATAGGTTAAAAATAATGAATCAAAATCAGAACATTACTGTGCAGGAGAGTGTAATAAGGTCTTATAAGACCCCCTCCCCCAAAAACTTCACACAGGCACTAGCACACACACACACACACACACACACACACACACACATATATATATATATATATATATATATATATATATATATATATATATATATATATATATATATATATATTCGGACAACTCCAAAGCAAGCAAGCCTGTCACAACCGGAAACGAACATTTTCAGCACTAAATCAAATAAAAACATATGCCAGAAATAGGACAAGACAGGCTCGAATTTCAGCATTAGCTTCGATGGCGATAAAAAAGAAGGAGGAAAGAAAGGATGATGGATATTGTGTACAGGTAAAAATGATTTTTGGTGAGTAAAATATGGCTATATTCCTAAATAATATTTCAATTGTATGAGGTTATTATTGATGATTTTTTTTGTGTCGCAAGCTGTAGCTGCAGTAGAGTTTTTATAGCCATAAAATAGTTTTTAAGGATTGGATTTATTCCGACAGTTGAAGGCGTCGCTAGGAAATTCACGGACCGCCGCTATACATACATATACTATATACATATAGTTGTGGGGTGGGGGGATTATTCATTTATCAGAAACATTGAACAAACAGTGTAAAATGGATAACAACTGGCTGAATAGGAATCTATTAAGGCAACAGGTTAGCGCGTAGGCCTCACAGCTCCAGAGTCCTGGGTTCAAATGCAGGTCGGTCCACCTGTGTGGAGTTTGCATGTTCTCCTCGGGCCTGCATGGTTTTCCTTCGGGTAATAATTAATTCCAAAAACATGCATGGTCAGCTGATTGGACACTCTAAATTGCCGCTAGGTATGGGTGTGAGTTTGCATGCTTGTGCCCTGCGATTGGCTGGCCACTGATTCAGGGTGTTCCCCACCTCTGGCCCGAAGTCAGCCGGGATGGGCTCCAGCACCCCCCGGGACCCTAATGAGGATAAAGTGGTTCAGAAAACGAGATGAAAGAAATTAATGAGCTTTTGGCCTTACATGTGCTCATACTTATACATGAAGAGTCAAATGCAGTCCCTTGTGAGGATAAGCGGTATGGAAAATGAATGAATGATGAAAGCACATTTAATTACATTTTTTTGAAGTGTGCAATACAAATTCTAATTAAAATACTTACAAATATAATGCAATTTAGATTTTTTCCATTAATCTGATTCATTGTAAGGATCGATATTGCAGTTGGTGACAAATTGATGGTTTAATATCCATGTCTATGTTTTGGACTTTGAGCTGTGGAGTTTTTTGCCATTTGTATCAGGGTTCCAATCTCCAACACATTTCACACGCTGCGCAACAAAGAGACTTTCTGATTGGGGGGATATGAATCCCATTCCTTGTACGCGTTAATCCCACCCTTCGGGCATTGGCGGTGGCTTCTGACCTCACCGCAAAATGTCCTTTGGTGAAAAAAGAATGACAACATGTTCTCAACCTTTGTGGCATGTTTTCTGCTTTTCCAGGGTTGAGAAAACAAAGCAGGCAAACATGTTAGCGTCAGAACGAGGACGCATTGGTTTGCGAATGGCACATTTGTACTCTAAATAACACGCCAAGGATAAATAGCAGGTGCATTTAAATGCAAGCAAAGGCCATGAGGAGTTTGTTCATAGAGAGTGTTGCCTTTAGAAATAGCATCATTAGGATAGAACCTTAACTATGACCTTGCACATTCAGTTACAAATCAACTTTTGGCGTGACAAGTTTGTATAATGATTGTTTTTGTTGTTCTTTTTTTTGCTTAATTTAATGGCTTGTTCATTCGCAACCTTCCACCCAAAATGGATTCAACATCTGGCACCGTCCCTGGCACTAAAAGATCAGCGTTCACAGCCAGGCCTCCCAGTTTAAATGGATTAGACATTGATTGTCGTCAATGAGCTAAAATAAAATAAAATTAAAAAAACAACTATAACTTGTTTTGTTATTTGGTTATTTGCAATATAAACCAGGGCCCACCTCGTGATGTAGCGGTTCACTTGCCTGACTTTGGTGTGGGCAGGCGTGGGCTCAATTCCTGCTTGTGGCGGTATGATTGGGAGTGTGGGTGGTTGTTTGTCTCTCTGTGTGCCCTAGGACTGACTGTCAACCAGTCTAGGGTGTCCCCCGCCTCTGGCCCGGAGACAGCTAGGATTGGCTCCAGCACCCCCGCAACCTTGATGAGGATGAAGCGGTTCAGAAAAATGAGATGAGATGAATGAATGAATGTAAACCAGTTGAAAACTGATAGACTGAGCGTCTTGATGAAAATGAATGAATAAATCAATAAATTTTAGGAGAGAAAAAAAATCAACTCGTGTGTTATAGGAGGGGCTTAAGAGAGCCTTTATATTTATTCTTTTTAATTTTAAATGTTGCCTTTGTTTTAACATTTAAAATATATATACTATATATGTGTGTATATATATATGTATATATGTGTGTGTATATATATATACATATATATATATATATATATATATAAGGGAGAGGGAAATATATACTTTTAAATACTATAATGATTAATAAAGAAAGTAAAATATAACATTTGAAAAGTACGATCATGGTTCATACAAAAAAGATGCATGATTATAATTGAGATCAAACATCCACATTTGTACACATGACATTTGCCTCGCACTGTTAAACCTAATTATATTAATATTGTGGACTACATGACTCCAAATGTGATGTGGGCGCCAGGTCTTTATGGGATTATGTTTGCTATTTTCAGTGATCAAAAATAGTCATTTGCCCTAAATGTCCTGAACTAATTATTTGTTATAACATGTGATGCTGTTGTTACATTCTATGTGATTGCATTTTATAAATACTTTGCTGCATTATTGTATCAACTATTTGGCTGCCATTAAGCCAGAATGGCCATTGCAATTGATGGCCACCCACCCTCCCCTTCAAAATGAATTGGACATCAATCTCTGTCATTGGGTTACCGTGTTACGTTCAAGATAAAACAACATAGGAAGGTTAATGATGTGTTTCCTTAGTTTAAGTTATGTAAGGAATAATATACCAAAGTTCCTTTGTAACCATTTTACAAACAGTTGTTTTTTTTTAGCAACTCTGCACCTTTAATGGGAGTCAATGATTTAAATGATGTCAACTAAAACTTATATAATTTTGTCAGACTGACCAATGTGTCTACATAAACTGACGGAACAGCAGCCCCCCAAGCATCCCCCTACATCCAACATCAGTGAGCATCCTTGCATCCTCCTCCCCGCTATGCACGCACTCATTGCCGGCTCTCACACCGCCAGCTTCCCCCTTTAAATAGCAGCTCCGCCCCGAAATCAGTCGATCAAATTCGACATCGTGCCCACCAGCTTCCAACCAATCAACGCGCCGAGGGGCCAGTGTCGAGACGGTGGTC
This sequence comes from Stigmatopora argus, assembly GCF_051989625.1. NCBI lineage: Eukaryota > Metazoa > Chordata > Actinopteri > Syngnathiformes > Syngnathidae > Stigmatopora > Stigmatopora argus. The sequence goes on from NC_135391.1 coordinate 17,354,704, forward strand.
CGGGTGAGCGTTGACCAATGGGAGGCCGAAATGTACGCATGCGCGAGACGAAAGCCATCGGAGGGGAGCAGTCGTAGGCCGGGGTTGTGACGTCAAGCCGATTGATCCTCGAAAGATAGTAACTTTTTTTCTGATGTAACAAAGGAACATTTATACCCGTTCTTGATGAAATAATGCTTTTGAATTTGTGAAATTAATTTTGAAGTAACGGGAACGCCGCTACATTGCTACTGCTTTCATTCACAGGCGGTAAAGATGACATGTTAAAATGAGTTTGGGGGACAACAACAACAAAGAATTACATGTTAGTACGACGTTTGTCAAAAATAAAAATACGAGCAGCAGCATCTCTTTTAAATAGTAGATAGTGGGTGTGTTTTTGTTCGAAGTCCGCGACGCCCCGCCCGGCTCAGCCTCCAGAAACACGGCGCTCCGCCTTATCGGCTTCATTCCAGTAGAGCGGAACCGCGAGGGGCTGGATCATCGGCTCCTCCTCGTCATCAAGCCGCTTCAAAAACACGCTTCGCCCCGCTACAAACGCCACCTTACCTCCCAAGCCTTACACGGGGACGTTCGGGTGAGGAACGAGTACAGAAAAATCCGGACAATAATCGAACGCACCTCGCTTTCTCATCTCTTCTCCAGGGACGCCCTTGTTTCGCCCTCTCTAAAAAAGGCTTCCGAACGACCATTTCTCCACTTTTTGCCGTCATGACCCGGAGATCGTGTGCCATTTACGCCACCGGCATCGTGTGTGCCCACCTCCTAATCGTGGGGATCGCTTTGGTGGTGGCTCAAGTCTTCCAGACCACCATACACAACCGCTTGAAAAAGGTGAGTTCTTTTGGATTTTGACCTTTTCGCCCGTTTAAATGCAATGCACTTGGGCTCAGATTGGCTGAGGCAGCATGACCCACTGACACATTGCCTCATACTATGTATGACTCGGTCTTCCCATTCAACACTCGTTTATGTCCTCGAAAAGACAGAAAATGCATCTTTAGTGGTCCACCAAGATTATTTTTCTTCCTACAGCTCTTAATATTGTCTACCATTGGGCTTCAGTCATTTTGAAGTGGGACGGCTGGCAGCGAATAAACATTAGTACATGCTCTGCTCTCATAAACTCATTTAAAGAGTTTAAATCTAGTTCTTATGTTTGGCTGTCTATGGCTGATTTTAAGAGGACCCCAAAAGAAGGTCCAGAAGCATTTTCATTCATTAGTGGCTCCTGTTTGATTGCAGGTTCAATTCACCAATTTGGTTTCTGCAGGTGTACTTTTGGTTAAATTTTCGCCTTAAATTTATCAAATCGGGGCGGGCCGGTGCCTGAGTGGTTAGTGCTTTGGCCTCACAGTGGGGGTCCACGTCGGTCCACCTGTGTGGAGTTTGCATGTTCTCCCCAGGTCAGTGTGGGTTTTGGATTGGATAACTTTATTCATCCCGTATTTGGGAAATTTCATTGTGACAGTAGTAAAAGGGTGAGAATGCAGATACAGGAAAGGCATAGTTATAAGTTAAACAGTACAGTCGCAAGAAAAGCAGCAAAAACACAAAACGAGCAAGAGTGGACGGAGCTACCGCCACCGGCTGCCACTTGAACGACGCCATCTTGGTTGCGGTAGCAAAAACGGGGACAGACTCAAAAAAACGTTGTAAAGTTGGACAAAAGACTGTGACCGAGGTAGAGAATATGCAGAGTCACTCTTCCATGCTTATCCGCACAGTTCCTCAGTAGTCTGGAGCTGAAGACAACAGTAGCAGAGTAGAACTCCTCGACTCCGTTTCCGGCCTGGTAAGCGCCGACAGCTCTTCCATCTTATCCCATGATGGTCAGAAGCGTTGCTTCTTCTCCCGGCTCTTTTGTCCAGCTCTGAATTTCCAGCGGCATTGAGGTGTTGCTCCTTCTGCTGCGTATTGTAACAGCTAGTCCCATGTGTATGACAGCGTAGGCATGGCTGAATGGTTCCAAAAAAGAAGTGGCAGAAAGAAGCCAGACTAACAGAACAAAGAAAGTTGTAAAAACAAAGTATAAAGTACAAAGTAAAGTAAAACGGAATGTATTAAGAAATATTAAAATGTAATTAAATAAAGACAGAAGGGCTGTAAAACACGAAAAACATAAGAGTGGACAGAGCTACTGCCACTGGCTGCCGCCTGAAAGGCGCCATCTTGGGGAAAAAATGGTGCTCGCGCTCTCTTCTCCGGGTGCTCCAGTTTTGGAGTCAGATGGGATAGGCTGCAGCACCCTGTGTGACACTGAGGATAAAGCGAATCAGAATATGAATAAATGAATGAATATATTAAAACAAACTACAAATTTGGGAAAAAAGAAGCCTTGCGATTGGCTGGCCACCAATTTATGGTATGCCCTGCCTAATGCCCATAGTTAGCTGGAATAAGCTACAGAGCCACCACCCACTCCCACCATGACCCTAGTGAGGATAAGTGATTCAGAAAATGAATGAATGAATGAATGAAAAAAATAACACCCAATTCCGGGTATCCCCGTCTCTGGCCCTAAGTTAGCTGGGATGGGCTCCAGCACCCCTGCGGCTGTGACCCTTGTGAGGATGAAGTGATTCAGAAAATGTAAGAAAAAATCAAAGGTAGGGGTCTCGGATAGTTGCTTCATAGATATTAAAGCATGTTCTTTTGTGTGATTAGAACCTGTTATTTTGATGAGCCATCCATAAATGAAGAAAAATGGCAATGAATGATCTGGTTTCAGAGCCATTGACTGGGAATGATGGCTCCCAATCCTCTCAGTTTAAATGGATTTGACCTCCATCTCCATCAAATGGCAGCCACAGTTAATTTGCCAACCATGAAGTTGTAAAGGATTACAAAGAGTCAGAAATGTACATTTGCGTCAATCCTAACGAAACAAACACACAAGCCGCAGATATCTATAGACTACTCTCATTGTGATATTAAAAATTTTCAGCTTGATAGCGATGGTAAAATTCAAAATTATTTACTAGATAATATTTTTGATACAACTTAAATGAAAAAGCCAATATTTTAGTGACACTGATGATTATAGACCTCCAGTCATCTGGTTCATGAATGCTAAATTAAAACTATAAATGAGTTTATCAGTAGCAGGCGTCAAATCCATTTGAAATGAGAGGGTTGGCAGCAGCAGGTGAACAACTGTTGTTCGAGTTAACAAGGAGAATGCAAATGTGCTATCAAGAATAGTGCCAATTGAAATTTATCCCATGGTAAAAAAATCAAGGTGCAAAACCAAATGCATAACTGAGTATTGATACTTTTTGCAATCAAAAATTGTATCTGGATACAATAGTTCAGTCTCGATCCTATGTGAAAATCCACGTATAAACCACACTCGACTAAGTCGCACGGTTAAAAGCTGCAAAAAGAAAAGTTGTGGCTTATTGTCTGAAAACTAGTGTATTACTTTTCTATTTTTATTGCATATAATGTTTCGGATGAATGAAAACATTCAAGATTATTATGAAAATGAATGAAAACAGAAAGACACTGGTTATGGACCCCAATTATAATCCAAGTGGTTTATATACATAATGCTATTAATCACAAATAATTGTTCACGGGTTGGTTGTCTCCTTGTGCACTGCGATTGGCTGGGAACAAATTCAGTGTCCCTTGCCTGGTGCCTGTAGTTAGCTGGGATATGCACCAGCACCCCCGCGACCCTTGTGACGATAACCGGTGTGGTTAATGAATGAATGATTTAATTTGGTAACCATTTCCCCGGGCATTTTTTTTGTCTTTCATAGTATATGCTCATTACATTGAATGGCAACCAACGGATTAAAAGCATACCAGACAAATGTTTAACTAAGTACGAGGGAAGCCTGCCCTCCAAGTGCAGTAAAGTTTTAATGGCTTTAACGGTTGAAAGAAAATGAATGAACGTATTCGTGTTGTCATGTGCCGGGTGGCCGGGGCGGGGCTTAAGTCTAAGGCTAGGGGGAAGGGAGTTCACTGCTCACACTTTCTTACCTTGAGGGCTCGTTTCTTGTCCCCAATTGATCGTTTGTTGATTTTGGGACACAGTAAACCTTCAAAACACACCGATATTTGAGTACACTTTGAAAAAAATCACGCTCCATGACAGACAAAATGGAGGTTGATGCCACTATATATGGTACTTTGCCACACCCGTCACCGCCTTTTGACCTTTTGGGGATTGCTGGCATTCCTCTTGGCGACATGAATGAGCTGCGGCCGTTTTATACGCCAGCTCATCTGGACTACTTGGGGAGGAAGCAAGGCAGCCAACCAGCCAGCTTCCCTCTTCTGGAAATTAATTTTCCCCGTTGAGAATCTCCAAATGAGGAGTTGCTTAGCGGGGGAACGCGTAATCCTCGAAGGGGAAAAAAACACTAATCGCATCTTTGTTGAGAAGTCATTGCCGAGGACAAGCAAACCTGACCATTATGAGTATATTGTATTTTAAAAAAATATATACTTCTATAATATGTCTTCCCTCATAGACTAATTCAATGGCAGTTAATGAGTTAACACTGCAATTTATTTATTGTACCAATATAGCACAAAAATGACGTGATCATATTGGTGAGTACTTAGAAATAATAGCATGCCAATTAGAGGTAAAATTGGGCCGAAAAAATCCAGCCTGACCCGGCTCACGGGTATTAAAGCGTGGTGATTTATGATAACAAATTAAAGCCTGTCTTTTGTAACGAAATCTAAGTTAAACAATACTGTATAAACATTTACATCTTTTATATGATAATATAGATGTTCGAGGATCATCACTTTTGCCATTTGCTATTTTATGTTTTTTGGAAGAACAAAAAGACGTTCTTTAATTTTTTTTGTTTTTTTATACCGTTAAAACAACCATAATTCCCCTTTTTATCACGTTGAAATTTAACTGTTGCAAAATGAAGTTTTGTGGGGAGAAAACAAAATTATTTCCGCAATTAATTTTTGCAACAAATAAGACTATTGTTTTGATATATTTTCTGTATGATTATGATGACTGATTATAGTTTAAATAAGAAGTCCTTGGAAAAGGCCTTCCTTGTAAGTGTTTCTGGGCCTAAAAAAGTTAGCAAATCCTTGCTGTAGGGCGTGGAAGGAAGCATAAATCATGTGAGGAATTTCTTGCCCTCTTCAACCCCTGAAGGCATTTTTCCCCATGTTTGCAGTAGGAAACTGTAAACACGGTCAATCCGACGGATTGACTATGAAAGCTTTTAATTTTTTAATTTTTTTTTTAAAGGAATTGGGACCGAGTCGAATTTACATTCAATTCTCTAAGCGCCATTGACAATGCTAGATGTCAAATCATGTAGTGTCCAATTTTCAGAGTTAAAATGAGTTTGTCACTAGTCACGGATTTAATGTCAGAGTTAATAAATATACATAAGTGCATAAAAATAGGAGTGATTAAAATATTCTGAATACAGACAATTAAATTGTAAAAAAAAATACAGCTAAAAATGCAAATTTAAAAATAACAAATACAATTAAATTGTAAAATTATTTAAATGATTCATTTCTATTAAAAAACAAATATATAAATGAAAAAAATGTTTATTTTTGTATCTTCCCCTAAAATGCTCGTTTTTTTTAATGATCATTTTTTCTTTTGCTCTATATTTTTAAAAATTAATAGGGCAAAAAATACCTTTTTATTCTTAAATCTATTATTTCCAATTTCTTTGTTGTACTTCTCAATGAGATTTCTACATGTATGTATTCCCCCCAATGCTTTTTGATGTCTCATTTTCTGAACCGCTTCATCCTCATTAGGGTCGCGGGGCTTTTTGACGTATATTTGTTTAACATAAAATGGTTTAACTTCTGTTTAAATTTCCACTTGGGGCCTTGGGCGTGAGCGATTAAAGCTGTCCAAAAAATGTTACAAACCGCCAAAGAAACCTTGGAAGGATCCAAGGATTTGTGCTGTGATCAGTCATTACTACTGATAAGAGTTTGTGTGACATCATCATCGTTTCACTTGAACTTTTTCAGTGCCGAAACTTACAGCAGTAAGTTTTAGAAACCATTTTGTCAGTTTTTCCTTTGTCACTTATCCTGTCACCGCTGTTGTGCAAGTCCTTCATATATAAAGTTGAGTGTAGAGTTCCTCATTGTGGTAGAAGAGCAAACTTGCGACAGCAGCACATTATAAAAAAAAAGCTGACAAAATAAACCCGCAGCTGATGCATCAAAAAGGCAGAATGTCAGGGCAATTGTATTCAAACTAAACTTGTTTGTTAACTCATTAGCTGCCATTGACGGTGTTTAGATGAACATGAGTTGCTTTAAAAGAGAGGAGCACTCAAAGATGATCATTCAAAGCCAGGCCTCCCAGTTTAAATGAATATCTATCATTGTCAATAGCAAGCAATGAGTTAAATACTAGTTTGTGTGTGTATATGCTTACTCACTACCAACCATCCCAGTTAAAACCTTCTCAAATTGCATTGTAATTTGATAAAAAATAACATAATTTATCATATTTTACGAAAATATTTTTTAAATATATCTTACAAACCAGGAAAATTCCCCAAGTATTCCATTATAAATAAACATAATGTCTGTTGTAGTTATAAAAAAATCTATAGTATGAAAAAAAATGTCCTTTAATTCTAGAACTGTTTTAATATCATACTAATAGGGGAAAGATGAATTTTGACTATCAATACATTTGTTTACTATTGTATTAAAAAAAGTGAGGAAAATTGTACCCTTTTTTTAAAATTGAAATTTCCAGATTTTCCAGACATTCAATGAAACGTTACATTTTTTTTATACCATACTGAGAAAAAAAAGAAAATATGCCCTTATCAAATTATTGATAAAATTGTGTATATTGTAGATTTTTGAAAACGGCAGTATTAAGACTGTAATTTGGGGGGGGGGGGGGGGGAAACTAAAAATGTTCCATATGTTTCTAATCAATGAAAATACCTTTTAAAAAAAAAATCATATTTAAACAGGAAAACTGACCGATTATTTTGGTTAGTTGTTTCCCGAGAAGCCTCAGCGTTGTTACGAGGATGCAAGCGACCATACAAACAATCTCTTGGCCGGAAACATTCTCCAAGGTTTCCAAAGAAATTTTCCTTGACAGGAAATAACGGCCACGCCTTTAGTGGCAAGTATACTTACGAGAGACAATGTACAGTACTGGGTTTTCCAGCAAACCAAAGGATGTCTCATCAATTACAATCACGTGGTTAAAAATAACCTTTTGTGGTTTGTGTACATTAGCAGTGACAAGTAAACGGTGCCTTTATTGCTGACATATTTGCTCTTTGACTCTAACACAAAAAAACATGACCTCTTTTGACTGCTCCTCTAATTTCAACAAAACTGCCAGCATTTGTAGGCGTGCTCATTTCACACAGGTTCTTGTCCGCACTTGCTGGGATGTGCCTTTTATATAGCGTTGGTGGGGTTTTTTTCTTTCTAATCTGAGTTTGGCAGAAAGAGTAGAGAAGAAGCAAATAACTCAGTGGTGGCCGTAGATGTCCAATCCATTCGGGGCTTGGAGTTCCAAATGGTTTGGATGTTTATCAAGGTCCATGGCAAGGCACTGATCACTCAATGCCAGCCATTCTGGAGTTAAGGTTAAGTATAAGTAAAGGGTACCCAAGTCCAGTCCTCAAGGGTCCCTTTCCAGTCTGTTTTCCATGTCTCACTCCACCATCACACTTTAATCAAATAATCAGGACTGGTGTCAAAGTTCTGGACAGCTCGCTGATGAGTTGAGCATTTGATTCAGGTGTGGTAGAGGAGGCAGATATGGAAAACAGACTGGATAGGAAACCTCAAGGACCGGAGTTGGTCACCCTTGCCTTAACCTTAACTCCTGGATGGCTGGCATTGAGTGATCATGTGGGAATGGGAACAAGAATGGAAAATAGATGCCTATCAAAATAACACCAGCAATTGGGTTAAACATCAGAATGGTGTTTGGCCCAAATTTTTCTTGAATGATAATAATTGTAAGATTATGCTTTTCTGATAATGCTTTTAATCTCTAAAATATGACAGTGGCAATTTTTTTCTTTAATAAAATGACTTGATTATAATGTGTTTTACCAATGAATGATTTGGCTTGTGACACCAATTCTTTCATCTGTTAGGTAGGGTTGGCAATGAATTCATGTACATTCGCCACCCTCCATGCTTCAAATGGATTTGAGACCCTAATTTAAATTCATCGACTCAACCAATATGGCCTCAGGGCGCCCGTCTTGGTAGGGGCAATGTTCATATCATCCCATTTAGCCTAAGAATGGTCATTCGCATCTCCTAATCAAAATGGATGTGGTGCACCGTCAATACTTTGAATCTAAATCACATGTCTCAAACCGATTCCGCAGAGGGCCGCAGAAGGTCCTGGTCTTTGTTCCAACCAATCCAGTGCCGACATTTTAACCAATCAGGTGTCTTCTAAAATAAGTAGCACCTGACTTTAATTAACTAATTACACTTGCCAAAGGTATCCTCTTGTTGAGTTGGAATGAAAACCTGCACCCACTGCGGCCCTTTTGAGGACCGGTTTGACACCCCTGATCTAAATGTTAACATTGTTTCCAAACGAAGGTCCGCATTAAGTCTTCCTTTTCTATAGGAAATAACCCTAACCGAGAAGAGCCAAATGTTCGAGTCCTGGAAGAACCCTCCCCCACCCGTCTACATGGAGTACTACTTCTTCAACGTCACCAACCCCAAGGTGTTCCTAGCGGGCGGCAAGGCTGTCGTCCAGGAAATTGGACCTTACACCTACAGGTAGGTAATCAATACCATGTCCTTCCGGGGTCTTCTTGTTGAATGGCGTTTGACCCGCGACCTATCATTTGCCGCTCTAGAGAGTATCGGCCCAGGGAGAATGTCACCTTCTTGGAAAACGGCACCAAAGTGTACGCCCTCAACCCTAAAACCTTCGTGTTCGTGCGGGAGAAGTCTGTGGGCGACCCCGAAGTGGATATCCTCAGGACCATCAACATCCCTTTAGTGGTAAGGGATTTTTTTAAAATTGACAATAGAACAAGTTTTCACATTTTCAAATGGAAGGTGGACATGTATGTGTAATGTTTTATTTATTTATTTTTACGCTCTTATTTTATTTTATTTTTTTAAGATGCCAAAATAATTATTTTTATTTTTTTTAAATCACATTTCTATCATTTTTGTCAAATTTATGGGTAAACAATTTGTTACTTTCACAATCAGTATACCATTTCAGATTTTTTTTTTAATACTTTTCCATAGTTCTCAAAAATTAATTGATTCATGTTTCTTATTGTTGTATATTTTATTAAAAACATAGGGGAAGTAACTTATTTTCCTATTGTAATGTGTATAGAAATAAAAATACTGTCCTGTCCATTGTATTGAATTTCCTCATTTAAAATAGTCAGTGTTGTTGCAAGATTAATATTTGATTTAAAATAACTTAATTTTATATGTATGTATCTTTTATTGATTTTAAATGACCTGGAAAAGGTCTCAGGTGGTTGTAAAAATGACCTTTAAAAAATGGCTTAATCATCCTGGAACTGCTGTTGTCTTTTTTTTTTATCTTGGAAAATTTGAATTCTGACATTTTATCCATTCATGACTGTTTTGACATAGAAATTATCACTTAGAATAGAAAATAGAGACTAAATTATAATGCTTCATTATAACTAGGGGTGATTCTCTTTGATTCTGTCTTTTTATCCAAATTTAGAAAATTAACCATTTGGACAAGGAGGGGCTGGCAGTGGTCATTCAATTAATGGCACGAACACATGATATTGATCATTCAATGCCAGCCATCCCAGTCCAAACACATAACACATCAAGGACAGTGAATGAGTGTAACTAACTTGGATATGAGATGACATTCTACGTTTCCCTCGCCGCTAGGTGGTGATGAACGAGCTCAACTCGTACTCCTTCTTCCTACGTAGCATCATCTCCATTTACATCAAAAGCCTGGGTGCCGAGCTGTTCACCACACGCACGGTACACGAGTACCTCTGGGGTTTCCGGGACCCCATCCTCACCAAGATCCACTCCATGAAGCCCGATGTGGATGAGTACTTTGGCCTCATGTGGAAGGTAAATGCCACTGATCGCCGTGAACCCCCCACACCCACCCGCCTCAAATCTGGAGCGTCGGAGGGAGGGCTGGGTTGGTGGTTGGCGTCACCCGGACACAAAGCAGCGTTTATTTGGCTGCTCATTAAGCGCTCAGACGCAAACGCGTTCTGACTGAGTGCGTCGGCAGCATACGCTTGGTGTCTGAACACGTCTGCTTCTCTTTTGGCAGAAAAACGGAACCCACGAAGGGGAGTTTGTCTTCAACACTGGTGAGCAAGACTACATGGACTATGGAAAAATCGACACATGGAACGGTCTCAGGTAAGACTTTAGAATGTTTCCCAGAATCAGAGGATGTTTTGGTGTTGAAGTTATTGAAAATTTAAAAACAAAAGCCCTAATTTTTTCTATTAAAGATTTCAATATCAAAGACTTGATTAGATAGATGCTGACATTTTTTCTTTCATTGTAAATATCACATACTTGGCATACTTTTTTTTTTTCTTCCTCCATTAACACAATAACAAGTATGGTGGTCACTGTGTTGCAAATCGGTTCTAATGTAAATTTTTTCCTCAGGCTTAGAAGCTAGCTGTACATAGTCAATTAAGTCTTCACTGAATGAACCTATTTGACAGTTTGTTAAACTTATTTACTGTCATTGACGGGGATAGGCGTTCATCATGTGGGAATATGCTTATGGTTTCGGGTAATGAGGTCCAAATTGGAATTTTCCTCCAGCTGTATAACGGATTGGCCCGTTTAACTCAAATTTGCAGAGTTGTGATATGATAAGAGGAGAAAATGTCAAAGGTCAAACTGTTCAGCAACACGACGATGGTTTGAATTTGTCTGCTTCGGCAGAAGACTGCTGAGTCTCATCTTATTTTCTTAACCGCTTTATCCTCGTGGGGGTGGGTGGGGGGCTGGGGTGCTTGAGCCTATCCCAGCTGACTCCAGGCCAGAGACGGGGGACACCCTCAATCGGTGGCCAGCCGATCGCAGGGCTCCGAGTACTCTGTTTAATTTTTTAGATCACCCAGAAACTGCATGTTTCTGTGTGGATGGTCTGAAATGTGAAGGGTGGGCTGTCAAAGGTCCTCCAACTCTGGAATGACCAGATCGTTCTTTTTACTCTACAGTTGCACCTAGCAATTCTCTGTATTTGCCGAGTTACACAACTTCTCGATGGGGTCCTTTGCCCCCCAGGATTCAAAAGTGGAACAAGGTTGCAAAATGAATGTTTGGCTATCCGCTGTAACTTTGTACTTTTAAATGGATCCAGGTCGGCTGTTTTGAAAAGGCGCCAATAAATCAAGCGCATGTCACACTCCGTAAAAGCCATTTTACAGCAAACTAGTGTGCGTCACCTACCAATATAGGGGCAAATCATCAGAAATGCACAGTCTTTTGTCAAATAAATTAAAGACTTAATGTAATGTTTCTTTATTTTTTTGTTCATCTTGGAAAATTCAACCTTGCATCTACAGTTTTCATTAGTTGTTAATAAATCAAAATATGATTGTTGTTGCAACGTGACATGAAAACTGCATGCAAGACAATTGAAAATAGCAGTCACACAGAGCATACAAACACAGTTTGTTCCAATTTCAATAATTCATTTATTGTTAATGATATTATGCCTTCAGCAGTATTAAAAATCCAAACCACGAATCACCACAAGTGTTAACAGATATGAGTGTAGAGTTTAAGTCTAGCTAATCTGTAATATTATCCCAAATATAGAAAATTCAATTGGAGAAAAATATAAAAGCTAAAAATCAGAAAATCTGAAGTAAATCCTAATCCCAAAATGAAATTTAAAAATTATTTCAAGGTTAAAAATGAGAGGAAATAAGTCAGTTCCGCTTCTGCTTTAGGATAGTTTTAAGTCCAGGATTGAGATTTGTGGGAGCTCAGTTTAATGTCAAATCAATAATAAAGTGCTTAAGTGGGAAAGCTGTCATAATCTTTTATGTATAATAATGTGATAGGAGGTGTTGTGGGATGTTCTAGACAACTGCAGACGCCAGAGATGCGATCGTTCTGTGCAAGCCGTCCACGATCAAATGGATTTGACATCTTTCTTTCAATGAGTGAATCTCAACATTAGTATCTAAACGCGCTATCTCTGTTTTCCCGAATGTAGGGAGATGACCTACTGGTCATCAAACCAAAGCAACATGATCAATGGCACAGACGGTGCTGTTTTCCACCCACTCATCAACAGAAATGAACTGCTTTACATCTTCGCCGCAGATCTCTGCAGGTATGCGCCCTTGAACCGGTGTCCTCCCTTTCCCCGGTTTGCTGTCAGAGAACCAGAAATAGAGGCTTTCCCGGATAGCTTGCTGATACACTTTTCTTGGAATTTGTGTGAAAAATGTGGACACACCCTGGAGTAGAATGATCAAAATATTTTGATGACTTCCCAAACTGAGTGTGTTGATATTTCTCGGTTGCAGGTCTATCCATTTGGCCTACGTCAAGGATGTGGAAGTGAAAGGCATCCAGGCGTACCGCTTCGCGCCACCCAGTGACGTCCTCATGAGCCCCATAAACAACCCAGCCAATGAAGGCTTTTGCGTTCCTGCCGGAGACTGTCTGGGCACGGGCGTACTCAAAGTTAGCGTTTGTCGCCAAGGTAACCTCAATTCTCCGCACCTTACAATTAGATACAAATACCTTCGTTCGCCTCTCACGGTCAAAATAGATTGTACAGTGCTCCCCAACCTTTTTTGAGCTCGGCACACTTTTTGCATTGAAAAAAATCCCAAGGCACACCACATCTGAAAATATTTTAATTTAAAACTATGTTGCCTATATTAACAATAGTCAATCTCATCAGTTTTATCAGCAAGAATCCGATAAACCCCAAAATCTTAAAAAAAAATTACACTGACCTAATGTCACCAAAAGTTGATGTCAACGGACACCGAACAACTTCCAGTTCACGTAATGTAAAAAATAAGTAATGTAACGTTTTTAATCTCATAATTTAATGACTTTCACCAATATGAATTCTCCCAATATGGCGTGAAAAACATGTTGTGCTCACACAGACGTTACTTCGCCAAAAGTTGATGGCCTTGAAACCAAACAACTTCCATTTCACGTAACATAAAAACAAGTGGAAAAACGTAAATTTTGTAACATTACGACTTTGTTTACTCCTAATATTACTTCAATCTCCTAACATTATGCAAAGAAGTTGTGTTCACAGACTTAACGTCAACAAAAGTTGAAGCCCGCAAAACAACTTCGGTTTCACGTTACATAAACATGAGCAAGAAAATACACTTAAATTTCAAAATTTTACGATTTGAATCTTGTAATAGTACAATCTATGATGTAATGCTCGTCCTATTTCAATTTTAATCTCATAGAGGTTCGATTTTAGGCATAACTCTAAGATTTTTCTCTCGGAAAATTACAATTTATGAATCCTTGTAAATTCTTACGGCACACCTTACCATTGCTCACGGCGCCCCAGTATGCCGTGCAAATTGGTTGGAAAACGCTAGTCTAGTGCTGTCATTGGAAGCCAGTGAGGTAACACACAATTTCAGGGGAACATTTTGCTAGGAACCTGCTAGTTCCAGTTATTAAACAGTGACATCTATTTAAAACAGTACATCGATTCTTTATGGGAGCATGCTGATAACCTATTGGGCTACAAAGTATCACGATATACCAACCGATCAATATATTGTTCCAACCAAAGTAGCAGTTGAAAGGTAGAGAAAAACTAGCGGCTTTGAAATATTCAGCAGGTTACTCTTCTGAGCATTCATTTTGATTCCCAAATGTTACATTTTTGTGCAGGAAAGTCAAAACAAAAACAGTTTTTCAGTTGCTGTTAAACTGAACTTAGGGTTGCTAACCTTGAGTTTTTTCTAAAATGGTACCAGAAAAGTAAAACCCACATTGTGAGCAACGCAATTCAGGTCAATCATACTTGTAAACACACAACTGTTGTCAATTATTAGCTCAAAACAGGGTGATGATTATAAAAAAATACAGCCTTTTAAATCTTTTTAACCTTCCACTGCCTTTTAAATACACCTGACCATGCGATCTGGTATTTCCTGCTAGATTTTGAACCGGGCAGTTGAATGATTAACACGAACCCGCGCGTGTCGCAATGATTGGATTATTTGACATTGTTGAGTGGAGAGCAATTATTGCGATAAGACTGTGGGGAGCATCCCTGACATACATTACACACCCTCACCTCTGGACTCTGCTGTTTGCATTCCTTCGGGTTATCACTCGCTTTGATTAGAGTATTGAAGTACTGTGGAAAAAACATGGTAACTCTCCTGATTTAAAAAATATTCATAACTGTGGCTGAGATTTTAGTTCTTTGGGAAGGTGTACATAATAAAAAAAGAAGACATGATGTTGATTTATTTTGCAGAGCCACACAAAGAGATGTTTTGGCCAGATCTGCCCCCCAGACCTTAAGTTTGGCAAATTTGCCATGGATTGTAATAGTTTTTCGTTTAACCGTGCCTTGATCGTCTGCGGATCTTGGCCAAAAGGAGGTAGTGTGAAGCTTTACAGAAAAGCGCTGACGTGGATTGTTGAGGTTGTCTCGCTAAAGTTTTGTTGACCAAGCTTGTTTTTGACATTGCACACAAAACAAAATGCCGTTTTCTATTTGTCCCTGAGTGTTACCCGATTTCGGAGAATCTAAAACCTTGACACAACACTCATTTTTGGTAGCGGTTTACCGGTGTTTTCCATCTTATATTAGCATTAAGCTAACAGGTTTTGACCAACGAAGGAACACAACTTGTTATGTATTGTCCTTTTCTTTGTGTTGTACATTCATTTTTACATTTTTACCTCAAATAGAATGTCATAAATGATTTGAAACATCATTTGACTTTTTTGAGGAACTGTTTGTTATCTGCCAAACAGTTTTCAGCCTGCGTTTCCGCTATGTTTGCTTGATGCAATGTCACGGCTCCCGAAACTGCTTGTCTGGAGTCACTTTTTAGATGTTTTTATCTACCACATCTGCGTGTCATAACAACACATGCCGACGCTATCTCCAACTTAGCACATTAATTACAGCGCCACAAAGACTGTCTTTATCTTATGTTTCTTTTCTTATCTACCTGCCAGGGTTTAAGAGCACCACTGACTTGTTTGTGTTTCTTTTGCGGCCCCTCTCAAGGTGCCCCCATCGTGGTATCTTTTCCTCACTTCTACCAGGCCGAC